>NC_137104.1:17995299-18242799 GCF_949357685.1 Gobio gobio | reverse complement strand
TTTGCATTTACAATTTTACAATAACACCACTGCTCCTCCCTGACTTCAGATGGTGAGCTTGCTGATGATTGGCATCGCTGCCTGGGGGAAGTGTTTCGGGCTGGTGTCAAGCTTCCAGGTGGTGGGTGGCATCATTGGAGTGGGGGTCTTCCTCTTCTTTGTTGCCCTTGCTGGACTTATTGGTGCCATGAAGCATCACCAGGTTCTGCTGTTCTTTGTATCCTTTACTGTGATCATCCATAGACAGTGCACTACAATTATACATCTTTGTTCAGTGTTTAGACATTGGTGAGTATTTATGTCAATCAGTGTGTATAAATCATTTAACTGTACTGTGCAATAATTGTTAGAGGCGGAAAGTTTGTTGCTGCTTAATAGTCATTACTTCACGACCGCTAAAAATTTATGTTTTATATAATATGAATCCGGGTGCACTATATTCGCCATGTGGCTATCATTATCATGCGACCTACCAGCATCTGTTGTGTCTCATCAATGCCTCTCCTGTGGCCTCATGGGATAGTAAAATGTCCATCATATGCACTCTTCAGAATCTCACCAGAAGTAGTAGGTCATTCGGGTACTTTTTGTCTACTCTTTTATGAGTACTGTGAATTCTGACATGCTTCTTTTGTCACATACCGTTTTTTCGCCTACTATATAGTATGAGATTTCAGCCAATGTTTCAATGAATCCTTATTTTCTTGGTGTATTTTGTAAGATCCATAGTTGAAGTGTCCGGTTAGTACACTGTAAACTGAACACCACTGGAACCACCCAATGCAATCATTCAAAAAAGAATGAACTGAAACAAAAATATCTAGTTAATTATATTAATTGTTTGAAATGTTTTTTTCTAATTGGATCAGACCAATATATATGTATTTTCAATAGCCTCATGCAAACAGACTATAATAATATGTGTCAGGTCTTTGCCTTTCATTATATGATGTGCTCTGTGTTTTTCTCATTGCTTTTGTAATCTACTCATGTAATGCATTTCATAGAGTGTCCATAGAGTGGTGCAGTTAACATGACAAATGAGAGTGCACATCAGTGTACCACTTGTAATGTAGAAAAGTCTCTTAAACAAAATTAAATGAACTAATCCTGAGATGAATTTGGGTCATTACTAAAAATGTCTAGGAAGCTTGTATTACACTCTGATACTCCATGAGGAATGATTGCATGATTATTCCAGTAGTCTGTTAAGGGATGGGAAACCATTTCAGTATATTACATTTCTTTCTTACTCAATAAAACGAAAAATAAGTCATATTTTTTAAGCATAGCTTACAGTGTAATGCAATTTTGTATGTCATTGCCCTTTATTATTGGATTCCAGAAAAAAAAGCACAAACAACCACTAAATGTGCCTTAATTCATATCGTCTTGTTCAATCTTTTGTTTTTATTTAAAGCTTAAATATTTAAAGCTCCTGAATTTTACTGCAGATAGTGGTAGAATGGGTGTTAAAAGTGTAGAATAGGACTTGTATCACATCTTCTGTGATTTTACTCTGAATATTTCTGCATTGTATTTTGTGTTTGAATCCTTAATTTGTTGACAATAGTACATGATCATCCTGTTCCTGGTGTTTGTAGTTCAGTTTTCGGTGTCCTGTGCGTGTCTGGCTATCAATGAGGACCAGCAGGTAAGCTGCATCACTGTACTTCATTATACACCGATCAGGCATAACATTATGACCACTGACAGGTGAAGTGAGTAACGCTGATTATCTCTTCATCAAGGCACCTGTTAGTGGGCGGGAAATATTAGGCAGCAAGTGAACATTTTGTCCTCAAAGTTGATGTGTTAGAAGCAGGAAAAATGGGCAAGCGTATGGATTTGAGCGAGTTTGACAAGGGCCAAATTGTTTTGGCTTGACGACTTGGTCAGAGCTTCTCCAAAACTGCAGCTCTTGTGGGGTGTTCCCGGTCTGCAGTGGTCAGTATCTATCAGAAGTGGTCCAAGGAAGGAACAGTGGGGAACCGGCGACAGGGTCATGGGCGACCAAGGCTCATTGATGCACATGGGCAGCGAAGGCTGGCCTGTGTGGTCCAATCAAACAGACGAGCTACTGTAGCTCAAATTGCTCAAGAAGTTAATGCTGGTTCTAATAGAAAGGTGTCAGAATACACAGTTCATCGCAGTTTGTTGCATATGGGGCTGCATAGCCGCAGACCAGTCAGGGTGCCCATGCTGACCCCTGTCCACCGCCGAAAGTGCCAACAGTGGGCATGTGAGAATCAGAACTGGACCGCGGAGCAATGGAAGAAAGTGGCCTGGTCTAATGAATCATGTTTTCTTTTACACCACGTGGATGGCCGGGTGCGTGTGCATCACTTTCCTGGGAAACACATGGCACCAGGATACACACACCAAGGCAAGCCGGCGGAGGCAGTGTGATGCTTTGGGCAATGTTCTGCTGGGAAACATTGGGTCCTGCCATCTCTGTGGATGTTACTTTGACACGTACCACCCACCTAAGCATTGTTGCAGACCATGTACACCCTTTCATGGAAACGGTATTCCCTGTATTCCCAGTATATTTCAGCAGGATAATGCGCCCTGCCACAAAGTAAAAATAGTTCAGGAACACAACAACGAGTTTGAGGTGTTCATTTGGCCTCCAAATTCCCCAGATCTGAATCCAATCAAACATCTGTGGGATGTGCTGAACAACAAGTCTGATCCATGTAGGCCCCACCTCACAACTTACAGGACTTAAAGGATCTGCTAACATCTTGGTTCCAGATACCACAGCACACCTTCAGGTGGAGTCCACGCCCCGACGGGTCAGGGCTGTTTTGGCAGCAAAAGGGGGACCAGCACAATATTAGGAAGGTGGTCATAATGTAATGCCTGATCAGTCTATATACTCTCATAAATCCACTCTGGTGGTCTGTAGTCTTCGGAAATGTGCTACAAATATAAGTCATTTTGAAAGAATTCAAAATTATTAACAAGGATGCATTAAATTGATCAAAATTGACTGAATAAATGCTTTAATGCTATAATATTACAAAAGATTTATTTAAAATAAATGCTGTTCTTTTGAACTTTCTATTTATCAAATAATCCTGAAAATAAATGTATCAAGGTTTCCACAAATAAAATATGCTCAACTCTTTTCAACGTGGATGATAATGATAAATGTTTCTTGAGCGGCAAATCAGCATATTAGAATGATTTCTGAAGGATCTTGTGACACTGAAGACTGGAGTAAAATTGAGCTTAGCCATAACTGGGATAAATTACTTTATAAAATATTTTCAAATAGAAAACCGTTATTTTAAATGTTTTTTTACTGTATTTTTGATCAAATTAATGCAGCATTGGTGAACATTAGAGACTTCTTTAAAAAACATGAACAATCAAGATGTAAATGTAAAACATTTTTTGTTCTTTTTTTTTTAAAATAGTTTTTTCCATTTTGTGTTTTCTTTTCTCATAAGTTGTCATGTGTTCCATGCCTGTGTGTAGAATCATCTTCTGGAGGTGGGCTGGAATAACTCTCTGACCACTCAGAGGGACGTGGAGAAGAGTCTGAACTGCTGCGGTTTCTCTCACATGGACATCAATGGAAGCTGTGCCGCTGTAATTTCCTCTTCATTGTTCTTTTGTTATGTTCCTGAAGCATTGCATCTGCTGAATGATATAAATGACACCTGTGTGGGTGATTATTGACTGTATTAATAATTTGTATGCTTGTCTTGATAGCATAATGCATTGCAAATGTGTGGCAAGTTAGGCAAATACATTATTTATTCCATTATGATAACTTGCTGCTCTTGTCAATGTCTGTTCTGCTTCTGTGCAGCCCTGCTTTCATTACAGCACTTGCACCACATGTGCAGCAAAGATCCAGGAGCACGCCGGCGAGGTGCTACGCTTTGTCGGAGGGATCGGTCTCTTCTTCAGCTTCACTGAGGTCAGCCTGCTAAACTAACCTTCTGCTTTGATCTCTTCTTAGAAATTCTTCACAGAATTTGACAACCAGAATGTTTTCTGGTGTTCTTTTAGTGTGAGCTTTCTTTTGTGTAATGTTGCTGTTTGAGCATGAAAAAGGTCTACAAAGCGCACCAAGTCCACTCTAAAGAGAGTTATTCTCTATATCAGTAAGCACTCTTTCTAAACTCCTTGAAACAACTCTGTTGTTTTCTTGAGTTGCGTTGAAAGTGTATTGAATCTTATGGTTATGGTAAGGGCCGTGACCAGGGTTTGAAATTAACTTTTTTACTCACCAGCTAATTTGGCTTCTACATTATGTTACCATTCAGAACTTCTACTAGCCAAACTAAAAATATCAGAACTAAACAAGATTATCAAAGTCACAACTTGGATTTAAATCTCTTCATCACGGCACCTGTTAGTGGGTGGGATATATTAGGCAGCAAGTGAACATTTTGTCCTCAAAGTTGATGTGTTAGATGCAGGAAAAATGGGCAAGCGCAAGGATTTGAGCGAGTTTGACAAGGGTCAAATTGTGATGGCTAGATGACTGGGTCAGAGCATCTCCAAAACTGCAGCTATTGTGGGGTGTTCCTGGTCTGCAGTGGTCAGTATCTATCAGAAGTGGTTCAAGGAAGGAACAGTGGTTAACCGACGATAGGGTCATCACCGGCCATGGCTCATTGATGCACGTTGGGATCGAAGGCTGGCCCGTGTGGTCCGATCAAACAGACAAGCTACTGTAGCTCAAATTGCTCAAGAAGTTAATGCTGGTTCTGATAGAAATGTGTCAGAATACACAGTGCATCGCAGTTTGTTGCGTCACAGTTTTGCCCACTCAGGGTGCTGATCCCTGTCCACCGCCGAAAGCGCTAACAGTGGGCACATGTGCATCAGAACTAGACCACAGAGCAATGGAAGAAGGTGGCCTGGTCTGATGAATCATGTTTTCTTTTTCATCACGTGGATGGCCGGCTGCATGTGCATCGCTTACCTGGGGAACACATGGCACCAGGATGCACTTTGGGAAGAAGGCAAGCCGGTGGAGGCAGTGTGATGCTTTGGCCAATGTTCTGCTGGGAAATCTTGGGTCCTGCCATCCATGTGGATGTTACTTTGACACGTACCACCCACCTAAGCATTGTTGCAGCCCATGTACACCCTTTCATCGAAACGGTATTCCCTGGTGGCTGTGGCCACTTTCTGCAGGATAATGCGCCCTGACACAAAGCAAAAATGGTTCAGAAATGGTTTGAGGAGCACAACGAGTTTGAGGTGTTGACTTGACCTCCAAATTCCCCAGATCGCAATCCAACCGAGCATATGTGGGATGTGCTGAACAAACAAGTCCGATCCATGGATGCCCCACCTCGCGACTTACAGGACTTAAAGGATCTGCTGCTAACATCTTGGTGCCAGATACCAGAGCACACCTTCAGGGGTCTAGTAGTGGAGTCCATGCCTCAACAACTCAGGGCTGTTTTGGCAGCAAAAGGGGGACCAACACAATAATGTCATAATGTTATTCCTGATCGGTGTACAATAAGACATCAGATAATGAAACTCATCCACAAAATTCCCTTCACGTCAGTAATGACGACAGCAGGGAAAAGTCTTGGACATGCCGTATTTATGTTTTAATTGGGCTCAGGCTGAGTGTCTCACACCAGCGTCATCGCGGACATCTCACAGGCCTATCGCACACTGGTCTCATCAATCTGTATTCACATTCTCAAGTTTAAGGTGCCAGTCCAAAACGGTGAATCTAACAACCATACAGGCAAAAGTTCAGGTCACGAATGAACAAAGTGGAATCAATTTCTAATTAAGGGAAAAAAAATGCATTGTAAAGAGAAAGGGCGATCTATATGATTATTTCTCTACATGAAGCTTTATTCATGCCAGAAAAACAAATTAAAAATACACAATCTTCCATCGTAGGGTGAAGTCAGTACGTGCATACATCTGTCACAAATCTTCTTATTTTAATAGAAAACATTGTTAGTGATGCTGTGGCATGGCATTTGACTTTGAACAGCCCAACTCTCATAGTTGGGCGCCGCAGACAGACGCCGAGTGGTGCCGCCGGTGTTAGTTCGGTCAAAGTAATTGTTCGAATTTTAAAGACTCTGCCATGTTTGAGGCTCCTTTTTAGGTGAAGGGCTCCGATAGCGATGCCATGCAAAGCGATAGAAGATTTAGATCAATTATGAATCATAACCCGCTAAATTGGCTTGCGAGTTGATATGCTTTACCCGCAACAGTCGAGTTTAATTTCAAACCCTGGCCCGTGACATTTCCAAAACACGCTCGAAGTGGTTGACAAATCACAACACAACCGACCAATCAGAGCACACTTCGCTTTTTGGAAGGTGGGGCTTCATAGAGACGGGAACTAAACCGAGCGTTACAGACAGACTGGGAGGAGTGGTGCTGCAACAATATGTGAAAAATAGTGGGGTTTTTTACATTCAAACATGAAATTGTATAGTACACCCCAAAAACAAAATTTAGACTTTGTAAAAGGGCATGATATGGCCGTTTATACGGTTAATTTAGTTTAATAATTAGATTTATTTGGATATTTAGTTGAAAAATTTAGTGTCCCCAACTGAGCAAGCCAAGCCATAGGCAACAGTGGCAAGGAAACCAAAACCCCATCAGGTGACCTAATGGAGAAAAATAAACCTTGGGAGAAACCAGGCTCAGTCGGGGTGCCAGTTCTCCTCTTGCCAACAAACAGCGTAATTATTATTCTGGCAACTTTACAGGTCAGAGGTCATAATAGATCGGAATATTCGAAAGATCGGAGGCAGCATGCCGGAGACGGGTTTATTGAGGATGACGTGTCGATTAAATAATTATTAAATAGGAATAATCTAAATATCGGAGTCATCACGCCGGAGATGGGTTTATTGAGGATGCCGTGTCGATGAGGCAATTTCAGGGGGAGTCTAATTGACACGGTCTCTGCAGACACTTCATGGTCATGCGTTGGTCATGTCTGGGCGCAGGTCCACCATCTGATCTGGATCCGGCTGACTGCAGTAAACCTCGGGGTAAAACAGAGAGACTATCATTAGCGTAGATGCCATTCTTCTGATGATGTAACGAGTACATCAGGTGTTATGGGAAGTGTTCTCGGTTCCGGCTGACCTAGTTAATGCAGCCTAACAATCATTTCATTGAAAAAGTGTTTTATGTGTATGCCATAGTAAAGAGATGTGTTTTAGTCTAGATTTAAACTGACAGAGTGTGTCTGCTTCCCGTACAATGTTAGGAAGACTGTTCCAGAGTTTAGGTGCTGTTCCAGAGTTTAGGTGCACTTTATCAGTGCTCGTCTCTTTTCCGCCATTTTGTTAATCACCTCTTTAGTAAACCAATACATAACTAGCAAAAGCAGCGCTGCTTACATCTCCTCCCTACTTGTTATTATTGCAGACAGTGTTGCACAAAAATGATTACTGTCCGTCGCTGACTGGGAGGAACATTCGCGCGCAGTCCCACGTCTCTAGAATAATTAGCCTAATCTTCACGGTACTTTAGACCGTAGAGGAAACACAGTAGCAGGTCTGGGGGAAAAAAGTTCCTGTAAAAAAAGTTCCTGGTACAAATTGTTCCGGGGTAATTTCGGTGGAAACGGGGCTGTTGTAATTTTACTGTAAAATACAGTAAAATGTATGGTTTTTGGAAGTAAAAGAATGAATTACAAAATAATTTACCGTTAAAATCCTTAAGATCTATATAATAAAATTAAATTGTTCAAATGATATATTATTGTATTATTATGGTGCTATCAGTACATTTTAGAGTACAAAGTAGTATTTTAACATTTTATCACTTAAAATATACAAGTAAATTTTACTTGTTACAGTTACCAATTATGCCATCCCATAACACCTGAAAGACTGTCAGTGTATTTTTTTTGTTTTGTTTTTTTTTACAAAAAATGTCTAGCAACCACAGCTGACAGTTTTTTTTAATTTATTTTTTACTGTACATTTAACAGAATATTTTTACAGTTTATTCATGTTTTTCCTCCCGTCATTCTGATTATTTCAGATCCTCGGGGTTTGGCTGACATATAGGTACAGAAACCAAAAGGACCCCCGGGCGAATCCAAGCGCCTTCCTGTAGGTGTGAATCGCATTATGTCGCCTGACCACTGGAATTCTCATTGGAGCTGTTAGAGAGAGTGTGTGTGTGTTTGCTTTTACTGAAGAGGATACAAGTCTGCGTGTTCTTGCTGCTATATATTACGTGCTTGATTTTTCAAGAGTACAGTGTGAATGTACTGTACATTAATGAGGCTGCACTTATGAGAATTCCTCTCTATGAAATAACCGAACACCAAATACTAATATGCAGTACTTACACTACTGGGCTAAACAACAAAGACCATTTGATTTTATGTGAAGTTTTATTTGATGTGGTAAAACGCATTAAGAGGAAATGAGCTGCTGTGATCAAGACGTGCAGTGTGAGCATGACACTATTTACGTTGACAATGTCAGAATGTATCCATTTCAATTCCACATTGATTTCTTAGAATAAATGCACACATTAACAATTAGCATGGATGACAGTAAAAGTTGCTCTAAATCACTAAGGCAATAAAGCTTCAATTAAAAAAGACATAAGTGTTTTCTGGTATGCTAGATACATTATTGGAACTTCATAGTTAGTATGACACATTTTAAATACTCAATTACATATACAGATTAAAAGACATGTTTTCTTGAGCACTCGGTTTTCATAATACATATATCTGCCTATTTTATTTCCATAATGTGTGTGTTCGTTTCACTGACTTTGTGTTTTGCTTCTTGCATGAATTCCTCATTGAAATGTACATCTATATCCAATGGTTCTGTGAACTGCTCTCTCAAGCATTTGAAATCAGAAGAAAAAATATAAATAAAGACTACGTGTACACAATTGTACTTTGGCCAGTGTTGTCTTTTGTCTTTTTGAACATCTTAATTGCTGGGTGTCTGAAACCCCATACCATTTCAACAAAGTATTTCAGGAGAGCAACTTCCTCTAACCTCCACCAATCAGAAACTGACACGCTCAAGCCAAGAGTGGGTAACAAAGGCAGCTAGTAACCAGGCAACAATATGACTCAGGAAAACTCCTAAGTTACTCGGACTCCTCCCACCAGGATACTAACCGGAGACTCAGTTAACTGGAAAGCCCACATGGCCTCTGCTTTGAATAAACTGTGCAAACGTGACTGTATAAACAAATAACTACGAGAACCACATTTTTGTACAACTTCATTTATTGAAAAAAGCAAACATGAAAATGAAAGCCTGACGGTTGACCGTAACAGAATCTATTCAAAGAAAGTATTTCAAATTTGTACAGGGCTTTACAGTGCGTTTCATGCAGTCAGTAAACAAGTGACAGAATAATAGTGACCCTCAGGGAAGTAATATCCTCTCTGCGGACAAAAAGACTAGACTTTTGTGTTCACAACTCTGTCTTCAAAAACTTCAGGGCTCTTTGCATGTTGCTTAACACTGTGGGAAACAAAACCAAACAAGCGAAGCTGTCAGTATGATGATGATGATGATGATTTTTAATAACTAATATTGGCATTAAAATTAATTTCAGACTTACAGAGTTTCATGTCAGCCGGCTCATAGGCGTACATGCGGTTGGAATAACGGCCTGTGATGTCTGCCCGAACTGTCATGGAGGGATCTGAAAAACAGGAAAGATTTGAATCATTTATGCAGACTTTTTCATAATGTGTAACATCATTTATCTGGCTGTCATAATTAAAGCAACTCACCAACAAAGAGGATTCTGGGAACATACTGCCCATCAGGAGACAAGTGCTTATCTGTGGTCTCATACTGTAAAAGACACGAATCCCAGTTCAATTTATAGACTTTCACAACACACATAACAGACAAACCAGGACCTTAAACACACTTTAAAGCTGTTACAATGAGCAATACATTTGTTACAGTATCTATTCATCTTTGTTAATGTAGTTAATAAACACACTCTTCTTAGTTCATGTTAGCTCAGGTCCATTAAGTAGCAATAGTTCGATTAATAAATGCTTTAGAAGTGTTTTTCATTGTTAGTTCATGTTAGCTAATGCTAACTAATGTTAAGTGTTAGCACTTTTACTCACCACCAGATTCAAGATCACAAATTCCTCATCGACCAACTTCTGGATGTCTTTATCCTCAGCAAAGGCCTTCTTTAGAGCTAATTAAATAATGCAAACATTAGTAAATTAACGAAAACTTTTACACTAACAGTCAATGAAAATGTCAAAATAAAAGTTCAGCTTTACACTGGCTGTGTGGACAGTCCTCCAGGTGAAAGATGACCATGAGGGGCTTGTTCCTAATTAAACACATGATACAAGTTGTACAAAATATTGAAACATTTTATATATTTTATAGTGTCCTTGTTCCATGTTCCATGTACTTTCGGTTACACTTTATTTTACAGTGTCCTTGTAACACATTTTATATGTAAATTATGCATAATTACATGCAACTAACCCTCAACCAAATCCTAATCCTACGCTAACCATATAGTAAGTACATGTACTTACTTAATATTACTCAGTACTTAAATATACAATAACACTGTAAAATAAAGTGTAACCGTACTTTCTATAGCCACAACAAAATTAACCCTACATGTTGTTAATAAATATTACTCGGTACTTAAACGTATAATTAATCTGTAACTAGGACACCTTAAAATAAAAATCATCAGCAGATCTTCTATACACACAAAATGACTGATTATTGAACACCATATTATACTCTATAATTCTAAATAATACAAGCTTTTCTCACTTGGATCGTGACCAAAACAGAGCTTCCTCGTATGTCTGTGCCCAAATCAACTGATCACCCCATCCTGAAAAGAAAAGAATACACAATATGAATTCTAAAAAGCAAAATATACCTAGCAAATGCAAATGACTGTACATAGGCCATTCAAATCAATATTGCACGACCTGAGGTCCGGGATAATATTTCACACAATAAAGAGCTGGAACAATTTCAGAAGTAACCTCAATGAAACTGATCCTTATACAAATTTCTGAGTTATGTAGCTTCAGATTTGCTATAATAACAGATCACGACAGCACACCCACTAAGCCATCATTTTGCAAAATTGCTGAAAAGAATGTTTCATGAAGCTGACCTCTGGAGAGAGTCTGAGGAATCCTCTTCTCTTTCTTCTCTTTCGGAGTGGTCTTCTCAGGCTTCCCCATGGCGGACGACAAGGCCGCCAGGACCAAGAGCACTGATAGTAATCCTTTAAGCATCTTCAAAAGCTGAGAAAACAAAGCATTTCAATATATAGCTGTTAGGAAATGACAAAGCATGATTTTAACATCAGTCCCAGCAGTTAATGCGCCGGCGTGCTAGAGAGCAGTCTTTAGCAAAGCCTTCTGAGAAACATACAAGCACACAATGCCCCTTTGATGACGGTTCCTCACCTGTTCTCAGGTTCCCTGCTGTGTGTGTTCTGACTCCTGGTCCTCCTGATGCCACCCTCTCTCACCTGTACGACACTTATACACCTGCTCACCTGAGGCTCCGCCCACCCCTTTCATGCTCTGGAATGTGATTCTGCGCTTTAATGCTGTCCGGCCCCATTTTGCATGCAAACTTTCCATTAACTTTTTTTATTTGGCTCGGCGCCAAGGACAGGTCAGCAGATAGTCATGATAAGCTATTGACGACTAATATGATTGGGCTTCTTAGGATTGGCTGAGCTCTGATCTGTGATGTCAGAGGGGCACATTAACGGGCTTTCATAATTTGAGGCATGACGTGGTGTTAGAATCAGAAATGTATTAATATCTTGATGCATTTTTTCATGTTTTGTCAAATACATTGAATCTTCAAATTTGATTAAACAAATCATTGTTGAACAGTTTGTAGTAGGAAATCTGTATTTAGGAACATTTGGACATTATAACTAACTGGTGCATTATAATTCATCTGATATCTTTAATATAATAGGGTGTGTATTGTATCCAGGATTTTAATAGTGTTTATACAAAGTCTGGTTTGCTTGTGAAATCCTGCCCCTCAAACATTTGCTTAATGAACCGTTCGAAAGGAAGTTTCTTGAATACAGTCCTTCTAAAGAACTGACGTGTCCTTAAGACGGCTGTCCTTATGAAGACTTTTGGTGTAACTTTTTTTCTTTGTAACCTTTGATTATTATTATTTAAAAATATTCAGTTTATTTTCATTTATTTTATTTCATATGTTTATTATTATTTATTAAATATTAGTTTAGTTTAGTTTAGTTTAGTTTAGTTTAGTTTAGTTTAGTTTAGTTTAGTTTAGTTTAGTTTAGTTTAGTTTAGTTTAATTTAGTTTAGTTAACTCTGTGAGAATATATGAGGAAGACTTTTGGAGTAACTTTCTTTATCTAGGTATCCTTTAATATCCTTAAATATATTATTATTAATAATAATATTAATAATAATAATAGTTATTATTATTATCATCATCATCATCATCATCATCATCATCATCATTATTATTATAATTATTATTATTATCTTTTTATTATTAATTTAATTAATTTTTTAAAAATTGTATGCACTAAAAAGGAAGTTTAAATTTGTGCCCTTAAGCCTCATGATTCTATGTGAGGAAGACTTTTGGTGCAATCTTTTATTGTTATTATTATTATTATTATTATTATTATTATTATTATTATTATTATTATTATTATTATTATTAGTATTATTATTAATAATAATAATAATAATAATAATAATATAATTAATATTTACTTTTTCATTCATTATCAATAATATTTATAATTAAATATGTATTATTTAATATTTATTCAATAATATATCTTTTTGTTTTATTTATTTATTTTTATATTATGTTATTTTAATTATATCATTTTAATTCCGTTTATTTTCATAAAATTTGTATAATATTTATTTAGTATTTATCTATTTATAATTAAATATTTATTCAATAATATATATTTATTTTTTATTAATTTAATGTAATTTATACAATTTTTTATTTAAAAATATATTTCTTATTGTATTATTTTTTATGCGCTCAAAAGGAAGTTTCTTAAATTTGTGTTGCATTTTTTATTTTATTTATTTATTTATTTGTGTGTTTGTTTGTTTGTTTGTTTGTTTGTTTGTTTGTTTGTTTGTTTGTTTGTTTGTTTGTTTGTTTGTTTGTTCGTTCGTTCGTTCGTTCGTTCGTTCGCTCGTTCGTTTATTTTTTTATTTTTTATGTATTTTTTTATTATGTTTTTTATATTATTTTTTTATTTAATTTAATTTTTAATTTTTTTTTAATATTATTAAATTTTATTTAAATTATACCATTTTAATTCAGTTATTTTATAATATTTATTTAGTATTTATCTATTTATAATTAAATATTAATTCAATAATATTTTTATTTTATTACATTAAATTACAGGGAAGCCATCACCAGTGACATTTTAGTTTGACCATTTGGAAATGATACTGTATTACATGACAGTTGCAGGCGTCATTGTGTAACATCCTCTGTCGAGTTGCTCAAATGTCGAATGTTCAAATTTCCGGAGCAAGTCATAGCATCAGTGCTGGTGAGCTAGAGAGGTGAATGCTTAGCTAATTTCATCTTCTCTGAAAAATGACTCTCTCTGAAAATAATGTTGTAATTCAGGCCTGACAAAGCCCCTTTCCACTAGCAGCTCTGGGATAATGTGACCAGCGGAGGATCAATGGCGTCTTTGTGCAGAGTGGAATCAAGTCAGGGCCTCTACGACAACCAACACCACTCAGACTGAATGAATCCAGTCTTTTTGAGACTTCACTCTCTGCGTCCTTCAGGTGGACGTTTCTCTGTCCCTATATTTCAGCCATTGTGCTGCTGAAGATGACTTACTCAGACAAACTAAAGGTTCAACACAAACAAAAGACATGCAGGAGGATGTGCTCTAACTCATCAAAGTGAAAGGTGTAAAACTTTCAGAATATGTTGTTAATAATCATTAGTAAAATATTATAATATAAAATAACAGAATATAATACAACTTTAAGATAATAATGACTAAAATACAACTTTTAAGTAATAATATATATTTTAATCATTTAACCTCTTAACTTACGCCCCTATTTTTGAGAATTTTTTTGAAAACAACATACCCAAATAAAAATGTCTGCAGCTCTTAAACTCTATGGTCTATATTCATAAATCTTATTTTAAACTAGACACTTGAAATTTTGTTACCCAAGTCATAATAATTCAAAGTAGTATAGGAACAGAGTAAAACAAGGTAAAATATACATGTAAGTGACTCACGGTTGTTTTAATTGAAATTCACTTAGGGAAAAATGTATGAGACTTTACTGTTAATAAATAATTAATAAATAAAAAGTCTCTTATGCTCCCCAAGGCTGCGTTTATTTGTAGTATAGTGAAATATTCACATACAATTTCAAACAACTGTTTTCTATTTAAGCATATTTTAAAAAGTAATGTATTCCTGTGATCCGGCATCATTACTCCAGTCTTCAGTGTCACATGATCTTTCAGAAATCATTCTAATATGCTGGTTTGGTGGTCAAGAAACATTCTTTATTATTATCAATATTGAAAACAGTTGCATAATATTTTTTGTGGACACATAATTAAAAAAAAAAAATCTGGATTATTTGATGAATAAAAAGCATTTACTTGAAATAGAAATCTACACTTTATTTCAAGGTGACTTAGTTACATTTTACATATTTAAGTAATATGAATTAATTACATGTACTTACTATAGAGTTACAGTTAGGGTTTGCTACTTATAATTATGCATATTTACCGTTATTACTTTAGTAAGTACATGTAGTAACGTGTAACTGCATCACCTTCAAAATAAAGTGTGAAAAATATTTGTGACTCGTCTGAATACAATTTAAAACATTTGTGTGATTTAGTTATATTTTCTGGCAATACACATTGAACAAACACATGAATTCCTAGGAAATAAAATGTTATATATATATATATATATATATATATATATATATATATATATATATATATATATATATATATATATATATATATATATATATATATATATATAATATTAATCAAAAGCATATCATGATCACTAAACAAATGGATGCATGTGAAAATGACATAGGATGAAAGAATTGCTGAGGTGTCCTTAACTCTAATTCACACTTCATCCATTTTGCATGCAGGCAGAAATTCTATGAACCTCGAGTCAATATTTGCCCTTGAGGGCTGGGTGCACAGGCCACTCCTTGTCATACACACTACAGCAACCATCTGCACCCGATTCCGCCCTGAGAACACGGATCTGTCAGGCAGGAAGGCAAACGCACCGGCAAGGGACTGTTAGTGATTGGACTGGATTGGCGTAAGTGGGGGAGGAGAAATTCAGTGCAATTGTCTAGAATTCTAACAACCCTGTTTGAGATAAACAAACAAAGCAGCATTTAGAGGTTCAAAAAGCAAACCGGAACTGAGCGAGAGTGGCGATTATATATGTATACGGTCTAATGTGAGCCGGGAGCCTGAAAACACTTCAGAAAGAACTGCACATCCTGGTGATTTGTTTTTTAACGTTTATTAATTTACATGTAGAAAAAAACCTTACATCTCTGAATGTGCCTTTTCTTGTTTATGCGGCGCTCTGACACATAGACATCTTTCAAATAATAGAAAAAAAAAATCATCAGACTTGTATCAAAATAAAATCATGGGAAAATAGTGAATCAAACAACAAAAAAAAGAAAAATCGAGTCCCACAAGAGACAATGGCCACTGTTTTCACAGAAAACACCTGAATACGTTTGGCCTTGATAGTGGTTTGTAGCCCAGGTTAGGCTCAGTTGAACACTGATAAAGCAGGACAGACCCACACGAGTCCGAGCTGGACCGAGGGTCTGACAGCATGAGAACATCAACGCGCACAGCAAATCAAATGAGAGCATCAACATCAAGTAGGAAATAATCACAACTACTTCTCCTGATTGTCACACTACAAATGGTTGATATTTCTTTAGCAGGCTAGGATCACTTTCCATCACAAGGTATCAATTCAAGTATGCAAAGGGACTCCGAAATTGTTATATTTTGTGCCCAGACGCGAAAGGTAATGTTTCTGAATATTATTAACCCCTCACGTGCACAGCATTTCCAATACGGTCATACGGTGAACATAATGCCAATTCAGTGCTTTAATATATAGAGGAGAATCGAGTGATGTTTTTTGGAACTGAAAATCATTGAAAAAAGAAGGACCAAGTGTGAAAATGACTCTTTTCATGCCAGCTGACTGAAAAATCAGCAAATATTAAAGCACGTACACATTTCATAGAAGGATAGTTTCTCCCTCTTCTATAGAATCCTGAAAATAAAACATCCGACAATACGCCATCCTCTGGCGGACTGAATTCAACCAGAAGAATCTTAAAATAAAAGTTCTGTGCTCTAATAACTTGTGGATTTCATTGTGCAAATCCGAGTTGCACTAATAACTGAAGTGCAACATATAATTTGGAAAATTGCACATTCAGTATCTTGGGGGTTTTAGGCACCAGGAGAAGCTGAAGTAACTGTACACCACGATTATTTACACCTTGTCCTAGTGGTTAGAGCAATGTAGTACAATCTTTAGCAGTCAGGTCAGTGATACACAGAATCACAATAAAAAATATACATATGAATCACCATCTCCAGGAACGAGTATTTACATGTAGGCCCCAAAGTCAAATAATGGGTTTAGTCACTGTCTTGACTCTTCATAGAGGATCTCCGATCTTCTCCCGGCTTTCCAGATCAGGGAAAGCGGTGTAGAATCGAGAAGAACCTGTTTATGTTCAGATCCCGATGAAGCAACTGTACAGGCGGAGGAAGCAGGTGGGATTGTGCTGTCACAGACGCAAATATCTCCCTCCACATCATACTGTTTCTGTGAGACAGGTCAGGCTCATTTTGAGTTCTGTTGCCCACTAGTGGCGAGTTCAAGGAATTGCAGCTTTTCGGCGTGTTAGTGTCCGTGCTGGGGAGGAAGCGGTGGTCCATTCACGCCAGGGTGGTAAAACGCACAATTATTTTCATACCGACAGTTTCCTTTCATCATGAAATGACGACACACTGGCCTCTTTGACATGTCTGAAATGAAAGAAAAAGCTTGTTACTTGCAAGCTCCTTTTAAATTTTGGAAAAGTCATGCTTTCGCTGTTCAAACTTACCGCCCATGCTGTTGTGTCCTCCACGTGGTCCTCCGCGTCCCCCTCGTCCTCTGAATCCCGGATCTCCTCCTCTCCCTCGGCCCCGGTGGAAGTGACCTCCTCTGTGTGGGCCTCCTCTCATGGAGTCGTCACCCCAGTAATTGCCGTTGTCCGCCCCACGGCCCTGTGGACCGGGCGGGGGACCCATCATGCGTGGGCCGCCAGGGTTGAAGGGTGGTGGGCCATGCCCGTGGGGAGGGGGAGGTGGAGGATGGTTGAAATGTGGTCCAGGAGGCTTGTTGGGAGGGAAACCACCGTTCATGGGCATCTGCATGTTGTTCATGTTGTTCATGTTGACGCCGGGGCCATGACCAAGCAGACCTGTGTTCACTACGAATTGAGAGAAACAGGACGTCAAGCACATTAACCATCAATCAGTTTTTCCTCAACACAGCAGTGTTGTTATGGTTAACTAAAACGTTTGATAAAATGTTTTCGTTAATTGAAATCAAGCAGAAATAAAAGTATAAAATAAATATTAATATTTAATGAAAAACAAACTCAAAAAATTTAATTTGAAATGTTGTCTTGGCTACTAATGGAAATAAAAATATTACAAAAGCATATACATTGCTAAAAGCTAAGCTAAAGCTTAAAAGATTATGTCAAATGAAGCAGAAATAAAATAGAAAAAATACAAAAAAGATGCGTAGACTAAAGCTGAAATAAAAATAAATTAAAGCTATATAGAAATATTATAAAAGTATATAAACAAACAAAACTAATAAAAATAACCACATCTTAAAATTACTTAAGCCATGTTTGAATTAAAACTGAAAATATAAAATAAAATATGAATAAATATACATACAAATAAACTAAAACAACACTGTAACAGTTGAAAGAGAGCAAACACGTACTTGGTGGAGCATTGGGAGGCGGGTTCTGATTCTGGTTCTGGTTCTGTTGCAGAGAGCCCAAAAGCTGCTTGATCTTATCAGAGAAATCAGGCTGTTTGATCAGGTCCTCTGGAGACTGGTTAGATCCCTGAGCACCCTGAAAACAAACAGAGATGCTTAAAATACAAAGCCTTTGCACAGTCTCGTGGTAAAGAACGTGTAGATGTGTATTTTGTCTTACCATAATAGATGAGAGCAGTTCCTGGACATTGACAGCAGGGTTATTATTCGCTGGTGGGGCGCTGCCTTGCGCCTGAGGGCTGCGGCCGCTGCTGCCCAGGCTGCCCATGAGGTTTGCTAGAACAGGAGGGAGCTTGGAGCTTTCAATAGAGCCAGAAGAGGCAGCAGCGTCAGCAGGCTCCATATAATTCTCCTCCGTCATACTGCAGTCCTACAAAACCACAGAATGAGAAAGAGGTCAAATCACATCCCACATCTGATACTTCTAAAATAAAGGGAAAAAATGGAAGGGGGGAAAGCATGTAAAAAGACCATTGGCTGTCTTACCTCATCCAATGGGATGAGACGAGGCGGCATGGGCTCATACGGCTCAGGGTCTGGCTCATGAGGACTGTCTGGAACACTGCAGAGAGAGGAACAAACCATATATGTCCATTTAAAGTTCAAACTATTATCATGTTTTTATAGACGATAAGAAATTATAATTTTACTTCCCCGATTACTTCATAAACATGGACGAATTATTTGTGGCAGGGCTATTATTGTTCACTAAAAAAATGTTAAATTAAAATAAAGCTGAAACAAAATATAAATATTAGATTTAAAATCAAAAATTTATATA
The DNA here is from genome assembly GCF_949357685.1 of Gobio gobio. Taxonomy (NCBI): domain Eukaryota; kingdom Metazoa; phylum Chordata; class Actinopteri; order Cypriniformes; family Gobionidae; genus Gobio; species Gobio gobio. The sequence goes on along the minus strand of NC_137104.1, from coordinate 18,223,853 downwards.
AAAAAGAAAGAAAATTGAAGCACTAAAATTCCTAACTGGAAATAAAAAAATAAAATAAATGAACACAAACTAATTAAAATGGCAAAAGCATGTAATTGCTGAACATTAAACTAAAATGAAAACTGAAAAATATACAAATAAAAGCGCATTAATCATTTTAACTGTAATAGTATATAAATAATTCTAAAACAACACTGATTTTTGCATGTTATTGCATAAGTCGCAAATAATATCATGTCCCACTGTAACAATCCAATAAAATACAGATAGATTCACAGCCTACATTATGTGGGTCTGTCTACGCCACATTAACATTCGCAACACAATCACTAAACATGACACGCTACAAGAGAAAAGGCACCGAAGTGTTGTCTTACCTCTCCTTGCTGAGGAAGATCTCCTGCAGAATGCCCATCTCTCGTTCTCTCTGGGTCATCTTCTCTCTGCTGCTGGCACCTGGAATGACCAGGCAGCCTATAAGGGTCAAGGGTCGCGGTGGAGTCCAGGGCACCCTCTCCTCCATTGTGTCGTGAGATATACGACGAGCCATTTCAAACGTATGCCTGTCCATCATCAGCTCCCGTTTAGCCGCCTCACCGAAGTCCTTAATTTTATTGACGTTCACTGAGGTAGACGAATTGAAAGTGTTGGTTACTATTGAAAAAAATCCCACAAGTATGTTATATGTGATAAAACACAACATACACAACCAATGTTAGGGGGTCAGTAAGATTTTTTTTAAATAAAATAAAAAGACATGAGACTTCAAGAAAATAAAAAAAATCGTACAAACCCTAAACAATAGTGTAAGTCAAGAAAGTGTTTTACCTCTCTCAGTCTCATCCAGGTCAAAGAAGAAGTACTCTTTAAGATTATCCTCTTCTGCCCACCGAACACTTTTCTTTTTCTTTCCTTTCTTAGTCAGAGTCTCCTCCTCGCCACGAGGTTCAGCCAGAGCATTGGGTTTATCACCTGAAAACACCAAATAAAGCATTTTAAATTCAGCACATACATTCATACAGCTCTCACTGAAGTTGTGGCCTATTTAAACGCAATAGGACTCACCCGTGTCCATGGCTTCAGGGTCCTCGGTGGGCACGGGGGTGCCGGGCTGCTCCAGTTCTTGGTTTTCATGAGGAGGGGTCTGAGATGCAGGAGTCTCAGGGGAAGACGGTTTGGCCTGTGAGCCTGAGTATGACTGTGGCCTGCCGTCAAATGGACAGGGCTGTGGAGAAAGGAGAGAAGTTAGTGGAGTATTTGGAGGTGAGGAGGAAATGGAAAAAGAAAAAAAAAATCCATGAAGCATAAACATAAATGAGGGCAGTCTGACGTGGCACACCTTATTAGTGGTAGGGGAAACGGCTTTTGTTTTCTTTTTCTTGATCTTGATGCCAGGCACTGGAGCGGAGTTGAGGGCATCCAAAAATCCAGTGGCCTCCATCGCTAAAAGGAAAAGAGATGGATATTCAGCACTAGTTAGAGGGGAAACTCACTCTCTCCACCTAATTCAAAGCTTTTTTTGCAGATTATCATAATCATATTTCTCGAGTTGAGGTTCTGAATGGGCATACTCACGCTGTGGGGGTATAAGTTTGACTTTGATCTCTTTGGTAGAGTTGGGGGTGGTGTTAAGTGGCTTGTACTTCTTCTCCACTGGTGGTGCGTCACTCGGCGAAGTGCTGAAGGAAGGAAGTCAGAGTTTGATGATTCATTTCAAATCCTCCAAAGTAAAACTGCATTCATATTCATTCAAATCGTGAATCAAATGAGAATGGATTACACGTGACTGCTCAGAAAGGATGCGTTTGTTTACCTTGGTCTTTTAAGCATAGCTGGCTTGATGTTGTATTTGTCTCCGAGTTGGGGCGCAGGGGGGGTCTTCTTTACAGGAACTGGAGCTGGGCTCTCAACCTCCAAACCTGCAGATACCATGTATTCAGTCAAATTCCGACAGATCACTTTTCAAAAGTGTTACTAAGACACAAGGACCTTTAAAACCAGGTGTAAATGTTACAAAGACAAAAAAATAAATGTATAATCCATAAACTAATCATCTTCAGTAATTAAAATAGCGGAAGTAAAAAAAAAAAGCATAAATATCAGATTCAATATTAGACCTAAACTTATACTTAAATGAAAATTGTATTAATCAGCAAGTAATCAGAAAATGAATAGATACTACAATATATATATATATATATATATATATATATATATATATATATATATATATATATATATATATATATATATATAAATAAAAGTGACAAACCTGTAGAGCGGATCTTTGCGTGACTTGGAGCATAAGCTTTTGGTTTTTCTTTCTTCTTCTCCTCCTCTACTACCTTTTCTTTGGGCTTCACCTCTGGACGCACTTTTCCATCCTCCTTTTTCCGTTTCTTGTCTGATGGGAAACAGAGTTTTGCTATAATTCACGTTAAAAGTGCAGAAAGTCTGCCTTAACAGAAAACAGAGTGACATAGAAGACTATGTAAATGAGAAGCCCTACCATTTGGTGACGCTCCACTGGCGACGCTCTGAGAGCGTATAATAGCCATCCAGCCCTCCACCAGCACTGACGCCAGCTTCCTCAGCTCTAGGAGAAAGAGAAGACACAGAGTTCATTCCCGAGCTCTGGAACACTGTAAGCAAACGGTCTGGCATTGATTTATGCAACATGTGCTCTTACCTTCTGTCTCAGCGCTCTTGCTCAGATGTTTCACCAGCTTGGCTGTGTTATTCTAGCAGGGGAGACATGCAGAGAACAAGTGTTAGAAGACTGCGGGGACATGTGTGTGAGTTTTATGGGCTGTGGTGTGGTGAAGTACCTGTTTGAGATGGTCCACAGTCAGAGGGAGCTTCTGCAAGGTGAGCAGTATGAGCTGCAGCAGGGGGGTGTTGGTGGTGGTCTTTGAGTAGGTGAGCCAAGAGTTCAACAACTTGTAGCCACCAACTCGGATGAATCTGAGGGGAAAAAAAAGTTAAGCACAACCACAAAATAAAAGTGTTTCAGCAAACAGTTTTTCTGTGAATATGACTCTTACCGATTAAGTACATCGTGTGATTTTGTCTGCAGCAAGATGTTCAGATACATGCATCTGCTGACCATTTTATGCGAGGCCTTCATGAGACTGTTTAAAAAAGGTTGGAAAGAGGGAAATAAGTTATAGAAGTACTATTGGTTAATTGAATGGATAGATTTTAAAAGGTGTCCAGAAAATAAAAATGGTAAAAGTATCTTACCTGAAGACTTTGGCAACTCCCTCAAGACTTCGTAGCTCTCCATCCTTCCCCAGCAGAGATTCAACTCCTTTCAGCACCTCTCTGGGGTCCACTGGGCCCACGGCCATAACTGCTTACTGACAGAGGGAGAGAAAACAGGGGTTAATCATGTGCTTATGCCACTGGGGAGTATCTAGGATATGGCATAAAATTGGCCAATCAATACTGGAAAAATTAGATGGCGCTTAAGGAGAGCTCACTGGAACAGCAAAAGGACAACGCTGAATCTTTTACTAGTTACTCCAATTAATGTTTACCAGGGCGATTGTGGATCTGAAGTTACTTGGAAACAACAAGCTCTGAAGACAACGGGTAAAATGGCAAGAAAAATGTAGAAGAGAAACTTCCAGATTTTTTATATTCCACTGAATCAGATATGGACATCTTATCAGCTGTTTTTGGATTTCACATCAGATATGAAATCACAAGCGCACTCACAACCACAGAGCAAGCTGTGTCCACTCTGTTCACAACAGCAATAGATACAATTAATAAGCATACTACATTCAACAAGAGTTGGTGCTCAAATTTGTGTTTCATCACTAGGAAAAGGTGGGACTTTAAATACTACATCCTAAAAATGGTTGGAATGTCAAGAAATGAAATATTACAGTGTAGCCGACTACAAAGTTCCCTTCCTAATGAATAAAATGTTTCATATATGATGGCTGTTGATATTTACTGTACTTTCTGCCACTAGAAAGGGGCAGGCAGGTATAACTGTTATAGTTTAACAAATGACTGCAGACTGAATTATACAACATTCATGTTACCAGTCTTCCAGTATAATCCAATAAGTCTGTCACTAATTTAATTATACTAGAAACTGGATGATTGGTGACGGGAGTGTTGTATAATTCAGTTCATATCTGAAATGATGAAAGATGAACGTAAAAGTAAAATGTAACATTTCATGTGTTATGTCACTGTCATAAACCCACCTGCTTTTTATATACACTGTACATTACACAAAGTAAACGTCACAGGTACAAAAGACTTAGTTATGGAACAGAAGGGCTGTGTTCTCAGTAATGTGCATTCAAATTATTATTTCATTTAAATACTAATAATAATTATACACAAGTAGAGATATATCAAATATATATATGAGAATGCACTTGCAGTTGACATTGTTTTTACAACTCTTTTATTAGTATTTAAGTAATTTGTATAACGATAAACCTTGTAAATCTCCAAAAGTTCAATAATAGTAGTGTTTCTAATACCATTTATCACAAAGACACACTAGGGAAGCAACAGTAAGTGTGCAAATGATTGATTTTCTTGTTTAACAGAAAGGCACTGTCACACTGACAGCTGTGAACCTCACAGGGACTCTGGCATTAATACATTTTCTGTCTTCCTGGTTTGACACTGCTGTGATCCATCTGTCTAGACCAACCTAACATCTAGAGCTTAAAGATACAAGGGTAAAACAAGATCATGTTTATAAACAGGAACATTAAAAAAAATGTATATATACATATATTATAAAATAACAAAATATGAACAATTTTATATATATTCACATATCTACTATAGTCATTGCTATGGGGGTGATGGATATAAAATCTGTAGGATCCACTTTATATCAAGTTCTTTAAGGCCCGGTTTCACAGACAGGGCTTAGACTAAGCCAGGATTAGGCCTTAGTTCAATTAGGACATTTAAGTAACTTTTATAAACGTGCCCAAGAAAAAAACATTGCTGGTGTGCATCTTGAGACAAAACAATGCCACTGACATATTTTAAGATTTGTCAGTGCAAGATTCTTTCAGTTAAAATAGCTCAAACATGCATTTTAGTCTAGGATTAGCTTAAGCATTGTCTGTGAAACCGGGGGTAAGTGTACTAACATTTAAATTAATCACTTGATACAGTGCACTTACTGTGTACATGCATGTTTTTACATTGTACGCATATTTAGAAAATAGCTGCATATAATTACATCTATAATAACAACTATGACTACCACTTACCCCTACCACAAAACAGATCTATAACCATACCGTCTCCCTCTCAATATCAGGAAAAGTGTTTTGCGACACAACAAAGACATTGTACCATTTGTTTTTCTCCTTAAATAAAGTGGGACCAAATATGTAACTTGGTGTAATTCATTTTAAAGAGTAAGCTTTAAATATCTTCCAAAGACATATTGCACGTTTTGGAATCTCAGTATATTAACTGGACTTTTTTTTATTATTTATGATTCAAGTATAGACCTAAAGAATTCCAGAACAATTTAGTTTTTCCTCTATTTTCCATCCTGTTTTTGCAAATGTTTTATATATATATATATGCCGAAAAGTAATATGAAGAAGAAAAAACACCCCAAAACACAGGAAATAAATAGACTCTGGAAGACTTTTTTTTTCTCCACCTTGTGATTCAGTGTCCAATAACAAGAAACTCCTTGAGTATAATTAAGTTTAGAAATTATAATTGTAAGAGTATGGTCAATAAGGGTTAACTTTGAAACTGAGCACAAGGCTTTCAAAGTGTTATGTCGCCACCATGTGGTTATTTCTAAATATACACAAATACAGAAACGGTGTATTTGTCAGGCAGCAATGTAAGAAATACAAGTATCAAAGGTAAACAAAATATATTAAAATAAAGAAACATGTACAATTAATGCAATAAAAAAATAGTACAAAAAATTGAGATGGACATAATATGTCAGTAATACTAATATCTCTGAGGTAGTTAAGTCAAATTCAAAGAACGGGTGAGGACGAGGGCGGAGCGTTTCTGGTGGAGAGAGAGAGAGAAAGAGAGAGAGAGAAATCATTCACGTCATTTGCCCTGCCCACGCGGAGCAACAGCGAGTATTTCTCCCTTCAGTTCCTCTCACTACAGCACACTTGACTGGACACCGACGAGACTAACAACTAACTACAGCAGAAATTGAACAACGCGGCGAGTTAAACATGAATAAGTTTTATATATATATACAGTTAATGTATATAGATTTTTTTACGACTGTTAAGCATGCAAATGTATAGCAACGTTTTATGTTCTACATAATTTCAAAGACAGTGAAAATGTCTACTAATGGCTGAATCGAAAAAGTTAGAATTTACTCACTTTTGATCGTGTGAGAAATCAGGTTTTGTCTTACCCGTAACACTGTTGTTGAAGAACTTTTTATAGTCAACCGAACTCCTTTAACACGGAACAATACACACAATTCCTGAAAACGTCAGTTGTCATAAGAAAAAGTCAACAAGATTGTACATTCACTGTAAAGAAAATATTAACATTGTATCTGTCAAGTTTTTTTTATGAAATGCAGATGTGAAGAAAAAAAAAGTTGTCTGACTTCTAAAATAAATCTAAAACTGATTAAATTCCACCCTTTCCTGTATTATTATCTTCCTACCAAACAAACAAGTTCAACACCATGTGAACTACTTTCACCATTTAATCGAGTGTAACACACAACTGACATCTTTAAGCAAATTGCCCAAAAGTTTTGTGTTAGAACTAGTCAAAACAGAGCATCCAGTGTTGGTCTGATTAAAGGCCAGTTATATGAATTTATGTATCTACTCAATAGTGGCCACAGGGGGATTTGATTTGCCATCTGTCGAAGTCTCCCTCTCTCATAATAGCAGCTCGACCTGAGCCGAAAACGGTTCCTCTGATTGGCTAAGTCAGAGCTAAGCCACGCCCTCTATCTTTAACCACTTGTCTTCGTGTTCGCTGTGCGCTAGATAGAACGGGTGCCCGGTCGCCATCTTTGAATTCCAACAAGTTTTAAAAAATACAACGGCTATATTCCCCCCGCCTGCCATTTGTCTTCCTCGTTTACAAAGTGCTACTATATTTACCCCGCTAGCGACTCACTGATGTTAAGACGATACCTCGAGCTGTATATGGGGATGATGGCGACGCGAGACAGCCGTTCCGGGACTACAGTATTTCCCGTAGATCCAGTCAGAAAAACAAAGCCACCATTGCCTCGAGTGATCCGAGCAAAGGACAACCCGTCCGCCATTTTAAAGCAAAATCGACAAGACAAATAATACCCTATCTACGCACTCGTAAAACACAAAAAATTGCAATCTTTATAGTCAGACTGCTATGCAGTTTATAAATTATCATTGCCTAGGGAGGTTTATTTCATCAAACTGTATCCAGTTCCGCCAACTAATAACACCTAACGACATTATTATGAACAAAATAATGCATTTCAGTCTGGGGTTTTTTCCGTTCGGCTAAATCCACAGGCGCCACTTGGCAATCTTTATGTGTAGATTGCGTTGATTGTTCCAGTGAGCTCTCCTTTGAAAAGAATGCAGTTTATAAAAAAAAAAAGCCCCAATTGAATGCAGTCACTTCCTGGCTCTGCCTATGGCAATCTTTATGTACAGATTGCTTATGATCAGCGATGGCTAGCTTGTTATTCGATGATTTAACGTTACTTTAATAATCATTAGGATTACTCCCGTCTCACACACAAAGAGAAGCAGGGCGTTGAAGCCGCTGCTTTGGCTTTGCGGTGTGAGCTCATACGCTAGCTGGCTGTCTCGCTTTATCTCAGCATGCTGTCTGCCTCTAGAAACTGTGGCGCATTTAGGTCGCCACATTCGAGCTCTTTCTATTCGTTTTATCTCTATATCTGGAATCATTTTCAACACAGGCAATTGGTTAACTTGCGTAATTTCGATTCAAATTGGTTTGAAAGAACACTTACTATTAATACCTCTCCTCTGCGTCTCGGGTTGCTATTAATATATTGTGCTTAACAGCAACAATTTTCAGCTTTTTAACAGTTTAAGAGAACGTAAACTGTCATGACTTTAGCATTATTGGCTGAAAAATGGCATAATGGGCGGGATTGTGGTGGCTGAAATTGAGCTTTTCCTTCTTGAACAATCTGGAGCAAAAAAGCAGTAAGCGAATGTCCGTTACTCGAGTAGAAAAATTGAGTTTTTTGGGGTTTGATCTTCGTACACAGTTGAAAAATCCTCGACGCCAGATCTTCACTGAGACCAACTCAGACCTGAAACGAAACAACAGCACAAAGAGACATTAGAGAAAAGCGAGTTTCTGGCGGCGGAAATCCAGATAACGGTCAAAAAGTAGTTTTTGCTGATAAACTGAGGTAGTCGGACTTAGGGATTAAAAAAAAACCGTCTTAAAGTCGCAAAAAGGTGGAGAGACGTCCTCCGATATGACACTTACCTCAGACAAATCCAGGAATGCTCTAGAAGGGTGGGACACAGTATATATAGTTATGACGTTTTTTGCGTCATCCCGGTGTCGTGAGCGCGCTTTCGGGCGTTTCTTTCAACACAAAATGGAGTTGATGATCACGCGGTCCTCTCGCGCGCACACTCTCGAAACGACCTTCTGTGTTCAAGGACGAGCCCATCCCCCACTCTAGTTTCCGGTTGTTGTTTTACGGGTGTTCTGTGCAAGGAAAATAATTTGTTGGGATTTCTATTACATCATTGTACATGAAAATAGGCATATTCGTTTATAAATAAATAAAAATAGCTAATTTGGATTCAAAATTTATGCAAATTACTGTAACACTGTTATGTTTAAAGTGTGTGTTAAAATGAGAAACATACAAATGATGGGGGAAAAAGAGTAACGTTACATGTAAATAGGGTTTTGATCGATTTTTATTGGCAATTGATATTGTCTCTATGCAATGCCCAATTCCTTTCATTAAAACTACGATGGACTTACAAATGGTATATTTTCAATAATAAAACATAACGTACACAATATTATAAAACATTAATTTAACCAAATTACACCAAAACAGATTCTGAAAAGCGCAACAATGAGAAAGAGGCGTTGTTTCAGGTTTCACAAGTACATTTTAATTTCTGTAAGAAGTATTTGACAAAGTAACATGTATAATTAAATATCTTACAATGAGAACAAGTGAGAACAATAATGTTGTGCACTTCCGTCACTGTACACTTTAACCTCTCAACAACTTCCTTTGCTACAAAGACAAAATGGCAGCCTCCTTACAGCGCATTGGAATAGTTATCTGCCGGACATTCCCTGTTATTTTACAACGAAATCTTCAAAGACAGGTTGGTTGAATAATATCCTTTTAATAAATGTTGTTTATGTAAGAGTATTAAGCCTGTCGCGGATATAGTTCATTGATGGCATGCGAACAGCTCAAAATGATACCGACATAAAGGACAATGTATGCGTTTTGTATTGCAGAGAATTCCGGATTGGAAAATAACTTCAAGTGCTGCTCCAGTGCTTCGTGTGAATTTTTGCACATCATCATCATCCCCATCTGCTGATAGCACCGATTCAGTGGAGACACTGTCTAGATATGCAGACACGCCATGGGAATACTTAGAAAGCGAAGGTAAATATAATCATCAAATTATTAAAGTACAGTCATTGTGGTCAAATCGGTGGCAAGACAGGTGTCTCTCTCTTTAGAGTACATTGAGCGCTATGGATCAAAGCCTGTGTGGTCCAACTACAGGAGGAACCATAAGGGGGGCGTCCCACCTCAAAAGACAAGAAAGACCTGTATTGTAAGTACACATTTTTTTTGGCTTTACATTCTTATTCAGATGTTCTTCTCAGTCAATAACCTTTGAATTAATGAGATTGATTTTGAATTGCCATAGAGAGGAGATAAGATATGTGCGAACGCTTGTCCCATCTGTCGTGATCCAAATGTCATTATCCATTACAAGGTTTGTTTTTCGATTCTTTATTTCATGTGAACTGTGTGAATACTACACTTTAAAGTTATTTTGTTTAATATACAGTGTTTTCCCCCTGCAGAATGTGAACCTGTTACAGCAGTTCATTAGTCCTCAAACTGGAATGGTGTATGATCCCACTCGAACCGGTAACACATTTCGCTATACATTTAAGTGTCGGATTTCTATTATGATCCTTATCTGATCACCACTTTTCTCTTCATCTTCAATTGTTTCCTCAGGTGTGTGCATGAAACAACAGAAACTACTTAACAAGGCCATCGATACAGCTAGAGATCATGGTAAATTGTGCACACAAATAAGTCCTTTTATAAAAGAAGCTAGAAGGAGCTTTATGTGATTAGATTTTTTTTCCCTTTAAGGTTTACTTACTGTCCAGTTACCTCATGTGGACTACTCTAAAGAGGACTACTCAAACACCCATGGGGCTGTTGCACCAACCCCTGCTCCGTTTAATCTCAGCTCTGGAGAACTGTGGTACTCATGGTATGGTAGTATAAAAGCTGACGAGCGAGAACTGGCAAGAGTGAAGCGGATCTACAAAGACTACCTTAAACCGAATGTTTGAGTCTTCTTGTAATAAGACCTTAGTAAGGGTAGACGCCATACTGAACTTTACATGGATGAAAACAAGGCTGTGAGGGATAGTCTTTACAATGGCATGCACTGGGTCGAAGATCACACATCGTTTTCAAAACTGTTTTATAAAGTTGTCTTCTACCCTTCAGACTTGTTTTCATTCTCGTCAAAAACGAAATATGGTGCTACATTGACTAAGGCCTATAGAAAGATGAACAGCATAACCCGGAAAAGGAGCAACAAGATAATGAACATTTCCCATTTATGTTACATTTTGTCCAACCAAGACGAGCATAAAATGCATTTAACTTGTTAAAATAAAAACTGTACAACAAACTTTGTTGCAAAACTCATTTATTTGCTTTTCCATGAAATTTGGATGTACACTATATATTCAAATCAAGTTAGTCAATAGTCAATTCATCATTCAAGACAGATGAGCTACAGGTGGCATCATTGCTTGAACCTTTATATAGGGTAAACTCTTTGGGGTTGGTTTAGTATGATAGCGTGATGATTTAATGATCTAAACCAAAGTGCTCATTCTACAAAGGCAGTTTTACACTAAATGTATGCATTGGCAATCAGACACTTGTCAAACTGCACACTTCTAGCCCCCTCTGTTCACATTTGATGGGGACATAGTATGTTTTATAGCATTGCATCGCACAGATGAACAGAGCTGGTAATATGGCCTGAATGCAAGATTAATACAAGAATGTCAGACCACATGACTAAAGAACAAGCAATGCGTGTATAAATTGTCTGCAAGAAAAATACTGATCTGGGTTCAGTCTTCATCTGAAAGGTATGGGGAGGAACATCCTACACCAATACTGTGACTCTAGGGTTTGTATACACCACCCTACAGAGTTTGCATGCAGGTTCTATTGAGAATTAGCAACTTGGATGCATCCAAAAGCCCTTCAGTGATGTAGTTTGACAATCTTGTTATTAATACCAGCCGTTATTCATTTTTAGGCTTGTTGACCAGGGTTTCTCCAAGGGCCTCCAGCACTTCTCTCTTGTAGTCTTCAAAGTCTCCATCAATCTGGTTGATTGACTGGTCCTCCACCACCCACATGTGGCACTGGGTCTCCGTGATCAGCCTGGCATCATGGCTCACAATTATCACCGCTTAAAATAAAATAAAAAATCATATTAGATGTAAAGATTTTACCCCATGCTTTCTACCTTCAAAATCGTTGTAATACAATTAAAATCTTGCAGAACAAGGTATATGAAAATCAATAAATGGGTATACATGCACACAAGATTATTTGCCACAAAAAAAGGCACGTGAGATCAATAATATTAAGACAGAGTTGTTCGGAAGAAAACATACCCCCTTTGTATTCATTGATGGCTTCTGACAATGCATCAATCGACTCGATGTCCAAGTTATTTGTGGGCTCATCCTTTACATTTGCATGGAAAGGTTGAGAGAGAATGTTAAACCACTAATTTTAGTTGAGAACTTGAATAAGAAATCTTGAACAAGTCATTTAAAACATGACATTACTCCTTACCAAAATGAGGACGTCAGGTTGCCGACAAGAAAGTTCAGCAAATACCACTCTTGCTTTCTGACCACCTAAAAAAAACCCCAGCACAAATCAGAAACAATGTCTACGAAGGATAAATGAGTTTGAAAATCATACATGAATGCATTTCTATAGTCCATACCAGACAATTTGGAGATCTGGATGGTGTGTGCATGGCTCTCCAACCCAAAGCGACCCAGGCACTTCCTGGCGTCCTGGTATTGGAGGTTGAAATTCCTTTGGAGGTATTCTGTGGGAGACTCCTCCATGTTCAATTGATCAGCATACTGCTGATTGAAGAAGCCTACTTTCTACAGGCACATAAAAAAGAATGAACCAATTACCCAAAAGTCAAGTAAAGGAAAATGAAAAGAATGATACAAAAAAATAATTTTAAACATTTGGCCTACCAATCGATGGTTCTTCCTCATCTCTCCTTTTGACTAAAAAAAAAAAAAAACAGAAGAAAAGAAAATGAGTACACATTAAATCACACAAATAACTTTTTTTCTTTTCAAATATGAATTATTTCATAAATATGGTACTTACAGGATTTAATTTTCCAGTCAAAAGCAGGAGGAGTGTACTCTTACCAACTCCATTTGGCCCAACAATACATACTGAAACAGAAAAATTCTCTCATTTTCTAACAATCTCTTGTGAACATATTTTCCACCACTTTTAACCTGACAGTCATAATGTCTGTACTTTGTAGACATATGCCACTTACTTCTGGACTCCATGTCAATTCCAAAGTCCACATTCTTGAACAGAGCCTTCTGGCTTTCATAACCAAAGTCAACACCTGTGAATGAATGAGAGGAAACAAACTTGTCATCAATACCCAGCATGTTTAATAAAAACATGATTCTACAGAGTGAAAGTGAAAAGAGACAGGAAAAAAATAGAAATGCACTCACTGTAAAGGCCTAGAATTGGAGGTGAGAGTGGAGGAGGGTTGGGGAAAGTGAATTTGACGGTGTATTCTTTCGGCCTCTTGAGGAGCTCTGGCATCTCATGGCTCTCCTCCTCCTGGCCTTTCTTCTTAGTCTTCTGCTGTTTCCTCGTCAAAACATCTTTCGTTTGTTTCTCCTGGAAATGAATGACGGAGAAATGAGTAGCAGTACTTCACAAGAATTGAATAAATAAATAAATCAAGGAGTACGTCATGGACTCACAGCTTGTTTTGTGGACTTTCCTCCAGCCTTCAGGTCTTTGAGCTTTTTCTCCTGTTTCTCGTACTGCTTCAAGAGTTCTTTCTGTTTCTGTACGTACATCTTCTTAAACGTTACTAAGACACATCCAGCAAAAGAAAAATACAGTTAGATAATTCAACCTTTGAGCAGTTTTAATTTGCGGCGGCATTCAAAAACGAAACTCACGGTAGTTGCCCCTATAGTAGTAGAGTTTCTGGTTGTCCAGGTGCATGATATCTGTACAGACGTCATCTAAGAAACTCTGGTCGTGGGACACAATTAGAAGCGTTTTCTTCCAGCTCTGCAAGTAGCTAGAAGAGAAAATGAGATGAGGTCATTCTTGAGCACCATATAGCAATTATTGTGACAAACTGTTCAGTTTTTTCCCTAAGACAGTTGCTGAGCAATGGCAACATGAGTGACAACAAGCATTTTTAATACATTTTGTGTCCAGCCATACAACAATGTTAAGGAAAGCTAAACATTACGAAAATGAAAAGCAACTAGCAATAGGTGAAAAGACTAGTCAAGTGTAGGTCATTTGGAGAAGTTTAGTTTTATATGGTTTATTATTGCCTATGTGAAAGGATATACTAATAAGTATATTAAATAGGGCTGTTGATAGATCAACAAAATTTGCAGAGGTTTCTGTAATAAATCGTGATTAATCATACTTGATATAGGAATATCATACTATGACTTGATATTGATATCATACTATGACAAGGAAAATAAAAACTGCTCTTAAAGAGAATTAACACCTCCCACCCCCACACCACATTCATGCTGTAAAATTATTTTGGTGGGTCATGAGAATATACTTGTCTAGGTGGGTCCTGGGATGGAAAAGTTTGGGAAGCCCTGGTTTAGTGTTTCCAGGTGGTTAATGTTTATATGTGAATAAAAGCCTAAATTCAATCTGTTCATCATATAAAGCAATCGTGTCTCTTCAGAAAATTTGGACTAAACCACTCAATTCATATGGATTAGTTTTACGATCTCTTTATGAACTTTTTGAAGCATCAAAATGGTAGTTGCGTAGCTTTCAATGGAGGGACAGAAATCTCTCAGATTTCATCAAAAAGAGCTAATTTGCGTTCCGAAGATGAACGAAAGTCTTATGGGTTTGGAACGTCATGAGGGGGAGTAATTAATGACATTTTTGGGTGATTCATTTGATTATTTTTAATGTGTTAAACAGCAAATATGAATCAGAAATTAACATTATTTGTATTCATTAGTCAACTGTTTCTTTGTAAAAAATAAAATTAAGTTTATTTTCAGAGCTAATATATCCTATTTGTTGTCAGCACAAATACATTTGTTTAGGCTTGGCGTTTATAATACATGTTGTTCATAATGAATTATGTTTGTTTTGTACTTTTTAATTCCTGTTCTGTTCTGAATACCATTACATTTTTAACATGTTTTTTATTTAAGTAATTAATTAATTTATTAACTTAAGTAATAAGATCAAAAACACTGGAAACTGACGACCTCCAGTGATATAATCAGTGTGAACCCCTTAATACAATCAAGAGACACCATCAGCTGGGAACAATGAAAAGTAGGCCATTTACAATTTGCATGAAATGCAAATACATCAACTAGATGGATTTTTGTTGATACTTAAAACAGAAATAATTACTTGTTAAGCCAGATGACAGCGTTAAGGTCCAGGTGGTTTGTGGGCTCGTCCAGCATCAGCAGAGTGGGCTCCATGAACAGCGCTCTGCAGAGAAAATAACACAGAAAAACAATAATATAATTGATCATTCATTATATAAAATGTAATGTTGTAAAATGTGAAAATGTTTCTCAACAATACTCATTACAATATGGGTGTACAATTTAATTAACATTTATAAAGTGAATAAATTCACACCTAGCCAGTGACACTCTCATCCTCCATCCACCAGAGAACTTCCTGGTGGGTCTGTTCTGCATCTCTGGAGTGAAAGACAGACCAGCCAAGATCCTACGAGCTTTAGCCTCTGCTGCCGCTGCTCCGATCACCCTCAACTCCTCATACACCTGTAAGCAACACACACACACACACACACACACACTGAGTTATCCTCCACTACTCCATGGATCCGCATATTCACAGGATCTCAGCGAGCTGCTCTAATCTGACCTTTTCGAGCCTCTCAGCAACGCTGTCATCTCCTTTTTCCAGACGACTCTGTAGCTGCCGTTCATCCTCCAATAGCTTCAGTCGGCGTGTGTCTGCCTTCAGCACCGCCTGAACTGCAGGAGTGTCGTCCGCTACCACCTCTGAGGAACAACAAAGAAAAAGTAATAAGGGATTTCACAATCGGTATGAATCTGGATTCACCATACCATATCATACCCAAAATAGGCAGCTCAAATAGGAAAGAAAAAAATTGTGAATAGGCAGTACCAGGGTTATTATACAGTGCATCCGGAAAGTATTCACAGCACGTCACTTTTTTCACATTTTGTTATGTTACAGCCTTATTCCAATATGGATTAAATTCATATTTGTTTTCCATAATTTTACAAACAATACCCCATAAAGACAACGTGAAAGAAGTTTGTTTGAAATTTTTGCTAATTTATTAAAGATAAAAAAACGTGAAATATCACATGTACACAAGTCTTTGCTCGATAGTTTGTTGAAGCTCCTTTGGCACCAATTACAGCCTCAAGTCTATTTGAGTATGATGCTACAAGCTTGGCACAACTATTTTTGGGAAGTTTCTCCCATTCTTCTTTTCAGGACCTCTCAAGCTCCATCCGATTGGATGGGGAGCGTCGGGCACAGCCATTTTCGGACCTTTCCAGAGATGTTAAAATCAGGTTCAAGACGGGGCTGTGGCTGGGCCACTCAAGGACATTCACAGAGTTGTCCCGTAGCCACTCCTTTGTTATCTTGGCTGTGTGCTTAAAGGGGGGGGGGAAACACTCAGTTTCAGTCAGTCTCATGTCAATCTTGAGTACCTATAGAGTAGCACTGCATCCTGCATATCTCCGAAAAGTCTTTATTTTTATTATAATTATAAAAGAAAGATGCGCTGTTCCGAGTCTTTCCGGAAAAAGCCGTGCGGCTGGGGGCGTATCGTGTGGGCGGAGCTAAAGAATGTCGAGCGCGCGCCGCTGTTACTGTGTTGAGTGCGTCTGAAAGCTGCGTCATCCCTAAAAGCGGGGAAAAACTTTATTCAACATAAAAAATGGCTTTTAATCAGATACAGCCATGACAGACATAAATATTTGCGCAACTCAGTTGTTGATCCGGAAAAGCAAATTCCATCTGTACGAGCCAGCGCTTTGATGGGCGTAGCCTATTGCTTTCACGCTCTCTCTCTCTCGCGTGCGCTCTTCCGGTAGAATTGTCCGTACGGCCCATACAAGGAAATTCCGCCCTGTTGACGTCAAGCGGACCCATGATCGAAAAAAACTTTCCGAAACTTATGACTAACAGGAAGTACTAATTTTGGCAAAGAAATACTCCCATCAAACGTCCACCTTAGCTTATGAAACGGTGTCCATGTTTAGCATGGGAATCCAAGTCTTTAACAGTGCCAAAAGATCAGTATGCATGAAACAGCATTTCACCCCCCCTTTAAGGTCGTTGTCCTGTTAGAAGACGAACCTTCGCCCCAGGCTGAGGTCCAGAGCGCTATGGAGCAGGATTTCATCAAGGATGTCTCTACACATTGCTGCATTCATCTTTCCCTCGATCCTGACTATTCTTCCAGTTCCTGCAGCTGAAAAACATCCCCACAACATAATGCTGCCACCACCATGCTTTACTGTAGTGAGGGTATTGGCCAGGTGATGAGCGGTGCCTGGTTTCCTCCAGACATGATGCTTGCCATTCAGGCCAAAGAGTTCCATTTTTGTTGTTTTGAGTGACTATCCGGTTCTTGGTCACCTCCCTGTCTCCCCCAATCACTCAGTTTGGCCGGGCGGCCAGCTCTAGGAAGAGTCCTAGTGGTGCCAAACTTCTTCCATTTATGGATGATGGAGGCCACTGTGCTCAGTGGGACCTTCAATGATGCAGAATTTTTTCTGTAACTTTCCCCAGATCTGTGCCTCGATACAATCCTGGCTCGGAGGTCTACAAACAATTCTTTGGACTTCATGGCTTGGTTTGTGCTCTGACATGCACTGTTAACTGTGGGACCTTATATAGACAGGTGTGTGCCTTTCCAAATCATGTCGAATCAACTGAATACCACAGGTGGACTCCGATCAAGTTGTAGAAACATCTCAACGATGATCAGTGGAAACAGGATGCACCTGAGCTCAATTTTGAGTGTCATGGCAAAGGCTGTGAATACTTATGTGATTTTTTTTATTTTTAATACATTTGCAAAGATTTCAAACAAACCTCTTTCACGTTGTCATTATGGGTATTGTTTGTAGAATTGAGGGGGAAAAAATAATAAATTTAATACATTTTGGAATAAGGCTGTAACATAACAAAATGTGGAAAAAGTGAAGTGCTGTGAATACTTTCCGGATGCTCTGAACTTAACGAAAACTAGGGATGCACCGATACCAGTTCATATCAGTATTGGGCTCATGTACTTTTACTCATTAAAATGCCCCGAAACCAAAAAAGTATACCACGCAGTGTATGTACAGTGTTTGTATCCACAGACAACAGAACAGAGATATGGAGATGTCATAGATTAAAGATGTGTATGTAGTAAATATATCTAATGAACAGAATATAAAAAATAAATTCAATATTTTCACCTGTTGTATAGCTGCTGTGCACGAACTAGCTGAAGCACACTAAGTAAATTAAGCGTGCATCGGCATAGATGCACGAGCGTGTCCAGCACACATCCCTTTCTCACAGACAAGTTTGTAATTTGGTTGGATATGTCAACAGCAAAGAAAATAAAATGATGCACCCATTACTACCATGATTTGACGCTAAGAGAGGATGCTAAACCTGACCAATCAAGAATAGCACTTATCATTCTATTCATTGTCTGTCTGTCTAATTTATTAAAAAAATAAAAATAAAATTCTGTTCTGTGCTAGATTAACTGAGACTTGTTACAGCACTTGCATATTGTTGCCCTTGACTGCTCTAGTTGCTTCTATTGCCCTCATTTGTAAGTCGCTTTGGATAAAAGCGTCTGCTAAATGACTAAATGTAAAATGTAAATGTAACGGGTCACTTAGGTGAAATACAATAGAATTAACAGAGAACAGAATTGTAACAGAAGCTTGTACAAGCAGGCATATTTAAGCATGTTAAAAAAATGTTAATTAAATTTAAAAAAAGACAAATCCATTTAAAATACATGTATTGGCAAAATACAGGAGTGCCAAAAATGAAAGTATCAGTATTGGACTCATTCTGGTATCGGCAGTATCGGTGCACCCCTAACTAAAACATAACAAAAATATTTGTGATACTTGAAATAAAATATACGTTAACTGAAATAAAATAAAATATATATAAAAAATATATATATATTTATTTTAACATGTACACACACACGCGCACACACGCGCACACACACACACACACACACACACACACTATTACAATTTTAGAAATTAAAATAACACTGCTGTACTTTACCTTGCTCACAAAGCAGGACATCAATATTGGGAGGAATACTGAGAGCTCTGTTAGCGATGTGCTTCAGTAGAGTGGTCTTCCCTTTCCTGATTCAAACAGGAAACAGGTTTTACAAGTTTTACAAACAAAATCTTAAGTACAATGTAGTAACGTGTCAAATTAAAACCATCAACCCACCCATTTGGTCCAACCAGACCGTATCGTCTCCCAGCAACAATCAGAAGGTCTGCGTTAACAAACAGCTCCTTACCGTGGGCTGAAATGCTGAATCTTTCTAACTAAAAGATAAAATGGAAATAATTTAGTACACAGCACTTAGTGTTTTCAAATGGCTCAGAGGAAAGTTTCCCAGTCATCTAACCTTGATGTCCGAGGCGTTTTCCAGCATGGCCTGTCGAGAGGACAGCTCAGCCTGAGAGACGGAGAAGTCCCCCTCGATGGCGTTCTGAGCACGCACACTAGCCACCTGACGCTCATACTCCATCTGCACAACACAGGAGGAAGGGTCAACAATCAGGGATGCTATTATTAACTAAAACTATTAAAAATAGTTTTTGTTAAAAAAAAAGCAGAAATAAAAATTATATGAAAAGCATAAACGTAAAAAACTAAAGCAACACTTTTAATTCATTTAAAGGGTTACTTCACCGATTTGCATTAAGCTTTGTATCAGTAGAAACACAGTAGTATATTCGAATGACCGTGCTTCTCTCCCTCATGTGCCCCCGAGATGAGAGATTTATGTATTTTGTGCAAGCGGTAACCTCCCCCAGTTTCTCTTGAAGCCACTACAAAAATGACTTAAAATGCAATTCATCGACTGGCCGCTAGAGACAGCCTCCAAAAGGGACCAGAATCTCATTGAGTTCCATGTTAAAATGCCCAACTTTACAGCTGAAATAAACCTGTTTACAGCCTGATACATATTGTGGTTTTGGTTAGGGGTGCTCCGATTGATCGGCAACCGATCTCGATCGGTCGATAATCGTTTTGGGATGATTGATCGGCAGTCTCCAAAAAGGCAGATCTCATGAACCGATCGCATGCTGACGACACATAAAACCCGCACCTGCCGTGAGAGCTAGGGCATGATATGCAGCGACACCGTCTCATTCTCTTTCCGGCACGGGTAAAATAATTATAATGCTGAAGGTGAGGTACAATTCATATTTCTATATTAAATAACTTACGCAGTCATTTGAAAACTTTCTGTGGGATGTAAGTTCACAAACAGCGCGCGTGAATCACTGCGTGCGCGCGCTCTCTCTCTCTCTTTCAAAATGCTCAAATGGCTTCACATCAGTGGCGCATCTGTGCACTAAAATCGAGCTGCACAGTTGACACAGGATTTGCCACATTGCACAATCGAGGCAGTGTCGCATCGTCACTAAAGTTTATCATCTGCATTTATTTTTAAGTCTTGCCAGTGTTCAAACCGCGCAGCACTCGTGCGCACGGTCTGGAGAGACACACACACACAGGCCATCTCACAAAAAGCTTGCGAGTACAAATTGAGCTGAAATGGTCAGATACACACAAATGTATGTACTAAATTACCGTCTTGACGAGTGTGCACGTAAACCCCGTCGTGACTCGCGAGTAGACATGTGCCGGTAAACGGTAATACGATATACCGCAATAATGAACATGCACAATATTGTTATCGTGGGCACTTCAAAATACCGTGAATAATTATTTATTACGAATTATTCAGATTTTTAGAATGCATTTTAAGAATACTTTACCCATCAACCGTTTAAAATGAACAATATGTAAAAGAGGACCGCGCACTGATGTAAACAAACTCAATGTGCATGAGCACATGGCTGAGCGCGTGAACGAGACACGCTGAAGTGCACATTCACTCTCTGACAGCAGAGGGCGCTGACGGAACAGCAGAAATGCAGCCGTTTCCCCTAAATACTTAAAGACTTAAGACTATTCATTTTCAAACTTAAACATTTTATATTTTAATCTGGACTAAATTACATGCCCTAGATATTGTTTAAATATGTTCTGATTGTTATTCAGTCACACACTTTACAATAAGGCTCTATTATTTAATGTTAGTTCATTCATTAACAAACTGACAATGAAAAATACTTCTAAAACGTGTATCAATCTTAGTTAGATGTAAATTTCAGCATTTAATAACACATTATTAATATCAAAAGTTGTAACTGTATTATTTAATGGACCTGAGCTAACACTAACTAACAGTTGCTTTTTTAACTAACATTATCAAAGAATAATAACTGTAAAAATGTAGTTATTCATTCTTTGTTAATGTTAATGCATTAACTGGTGAGACATTATTGTAAAGTGTTACCTATTGTTCTTTATAATTCTTTTGCACTTTAATCTGTTTTAAATATTTGTTTACTTTATACATTTGTGTGTGTTGATTTATTGTATTTAAATGTTTGGTTCTTTTGTTATAAGAAAGTTATTAAACCTGTTATAGTATGACAACACTTTTTTGCAACACATTTCAATATCGTGATAATACCGTATACCGTGATAAAAGCTTCAGCAATTAATCGCAACATGAAAATGTGATACCGGCACATGCCTACTCGCGAGTGAACGTTTGTGCAGCTGCATGTAACCGTATCCGTGTTCGCTCTTAAAGTGAGAGCTGTCGAATAAACTGCTGCTGTCTCTGAGTTTGTCTTGTGTTGTTTGATGAACCTTTATGACACTCACTGCTCTTGAATGAATAACTTTTGCAACCTTAAGTGTATGGATGAATCTAATTTAATTTATTCAGGGAAGACCAATATTAATTTACATTTGATTTCTTATTAAATGTCTTTAGTATTTGTAACCTCAATACTAATGTTAGACCTACCTGAAAAATTGTTTTTAAAAACAAAAATGCACTGCATGATCAAATATTTAGGTGAGATAATTATATACATTTATTATATACATTTATTTGGGAAAGATGGCCTACAGTAGCCTTAAGTTATCTCATTTTCTAAAATAAACACTTGGTGGTTCTTCAAGATCTTGACTCAGTTAATTTAGAGTTAGTTTCATTTCTACAAATGGTGCAAACTCTGCAAGATTAAAGACAAAAGATTGCCATTCCCCTGCCATTCTGTGATCGGCAGTGATTGGCAATCGGCAGATCATGATCTTGGTGATCGGTAATCGGTGATCGGCCCCAAAAATGCTGATCGGAGCATCTCTAGTTTTGGTCTATACGACTAATTTTGCCCTTCATGACAACTGTGAGGGGGGTGAATTTTTTTTTATAACTCATTCGTTTACATTATATAAAGCCTTAAAGTTCTGCATAATTAAGGCCGTGGCCACTGAGTGACACGTGGATTGTCATTTGTCTGCTATCTGTTAGTCATCACGTCACCTCAGCTCCAGCCACGTCCCACCTCTTTGCCCATTTTCTGTTATCCGGGAGTGACGCGCGATAACGCGCTGACAAGATGGCAACGGCCGACTTTGAGGATTCAAAACTGCTCTTCAGAACCCTATGGGTGGCGTCACGGACACTACGTCCATATTTTTTTTTTTACAGTCTATGATTTTGTGTCTGGAAAAAAAGCGCAAAAATGGTCATTTAGCATCATCGGATGCTTTTTTGGCGAGAGGCTAGAGACTATAGCCAGTAGTTTTGTAGTGTAAACATATGCAAGCACGAATGAGAACCGTTTCGAATGCCAGGTGTGTGAAAAAAAGAAGGAAAAAAAACAAATATTCGAATCCCAAATTTGAAAATCAAATACCAACCCATCGAACGAATATTTAGAATATTCTGGTCCAGCCCTACTTTGGCAGAGTTACCCTCCACAATTTTTACCATTTGGCGGGTGTTAATTCATCATGAAACACGCTGATATATTTATAAATTAAATTGCAGCCTTACATTTTAACAGGCATAAATAAGCATTTAAAAAAGACAAATCCATTGAAAATACAGTTAATTGATTAATACAGTTAATAAAACAGTAGTAGGAGATAGTTCCGCATTTTTTCAACCCGCCCATAGGGGGTGGGATCTCACACATAGAATGTAAAATGAGCACTCACTTAAATAGGCGCTTTTACAATTCGCTTTGAAGCCAAATCTTCCGTGATCATCTTGTCAGTCAGCTCTTCACTCTCTGATGAATGAAATCTGACTGCTGCGTTTGTGCTGCGACACTCATTCGGCTCACGCGGTATTGAGCAGGCACGTTCAGTTTTTAATTGTAGTGTCTGTTCTCTAACTGAACTAAATTATTTTATTACTATAAATATTAAAACGACGGTGGGGGTGGTGCCGCGGTGGGCAAGTGATGTAACCGGTGGGAGTAGCCTCGCAGGGCAGCAAAGCAAGTGCATTCTGGGAGTTGTTGTCTTTTATACACATGAGCCAAAATAAATTTTCTGGCTTTTCTCAGTCTAGAAGGCACCAACTTCTAAAATAATTTCATATTTCCACTACATAAATGACCCAATTTAAATACACATTCATCTTTCTAGTGGTGTAATATCCCTTTAAGTACTAAAACTACTAAAGTATTAACTAAAGTATTAAGATAACAAAAAACAATAATATTTTAATATTTATTTTAATAATTTTAATACAATTATTAATAAATACTATAAATAAATACTAAAATAATACTTTAAACAATATCATTCTGTGGTCACAATGATTGAGTATAAACATTAATTAGAGTATTCAAAATTTGCATACGCTACCATTTTCTTTTTCTTCTTCTTCTCTTTTTTAGTCAAGTTAGCAAAAGGGTCGTCCTGTTTCTCTTTGGCGTGCTCAGCCGCGAGCGTATCCTCTGCACTCTATGGGACAGGAAATAGGATAAGAAGAAAATAAGGACAATGATAGAAAGTGGATGAATGGACACTTGGGAGATTCCGAATATTAGGAATACAAAACAAGAGAACATTTTTGTACCATCATTGTGTCATTGTCATCACTCTTTTTATCCTCCTCTTCATCATCATCATCACTAGGAGGAGGAGGGGGGCGAGCAGGCTTCCCTTTCTGAAAACACACAAAAACACTGTTGGTGTCACATGATCCTTCAGAAATCATTCTAATATTGTTATCAATGTTGAAAAAAGTTGTGCTGCTTAATATTTTTGTGGAAACAGTGATACGTTTTTTTCAGGATTCTTTAATGAACAGAAAGCACAAACAAACTTCATTCATGTTCAATAGAAGTATTTTGTAACATTAACAGGTGTGTTCAATTTTGGCTGTGGCTGAAGATTTGATGCTTGCGATCATGGGAGGAAGTCTGCGCAGTGTTTGCATATTTTATCACAGATGAAGTGGATTTGATGTAATATTTGTCAAATATCAAGACGTTTCAGAAGTTTAAATGTAGCAACCGGCACACTTCTTATTCAATATGTACTACATTGAGACATTGGCTTTACGTACAAGAGAAAAGTTCAACATAAGCCTATATTATTTTAAATACCAATAAAAATATATTTTATATCACTTTTATTTTGATAAACATGAAACAATATAACATTAAGATTATATAAAAAGAGTTTTACGGTTATAAAAACGCATTTGTGAGCATTAGCACAACTGAATGTGTCAAGAACAACAAATCAATGTTGTCACAGGTGAATCCGGCCAATTGTGAAACAGCTGTATTTGCTGCTTATGCAGCTGTTTTTGGAGAAACTGCGCAGAATGAGCCAGCAGCCTGCTCTCATATTGATCGTGGTACAAAGATGTTTTTGTCAAATCGTTTCGTTATAACCAAGTGTGCTGCACATGTCATGAAAAGTGAAGCCAAAGAGTCTTGATCGCCCCCAGGTGGTTGGTCCCAGGATAGGTCATAAACCCCACCCCCTCCATGTATTCTAATGAGACGCTAGACAAACTTAATCAAGTTGCACTTCAAATAATTTTTTTCTAAAGATGGTTTGTCATTTTAGGTCGTTTTTATCACACTACTGTAAGTTCAAGTGTTCGTTTTTTAAATAAGTTTGGTTTTAGTTTTTTGATGCTATACAAATAGGGATGTGACGTCATGATTGACAGCTTCTCGGAGTGAAGTTCTCACTGAGGCACCAGCTGACTTTTTTCAGGATTTTTGGGAGGCGATTGGAGCTTTAGCTTTAATTTCTACATTTCCATAAGTGTTTGTTTCACACCGACATAATGAGTTGTTCTGCAGTAAACTGTAGTAACAGATGAGTGATGCGTGAGTGTGGACGGGGTTTTTCTACTGTGCAGACGCAGGTTCCAAATCAGTGCAAGATGTCAGCACCATATTTGGACATTGGCGGCTTCACTTTGATACAATGGAAGAGGTCAAGGGTCATCGCCCATCTTTTTTTACGGTCTATGGTTATAACCAACAAGTATCAACACAATAATAAAAAAAAAATAAAAAAAATATATATATATATTTTTTTTTTTAATGGGAGTTTTCCCTTCGCTCAGTTTGCGCTGCTGCATTGATCTGAAGCGATATCAGCTGGTGGCATGAACTGCTTACTTTTAAGACTAGTCTTAGTCATCTCAATTTTTTCTTCAAAACTGGTCCTCATTTTTTAAAGGCAGTTACATAAAAAGGTAGATCGGTCTAGTTTAAATTGGATAAGACTTGATTATCTCTTATCTAACTGTTAGTTGGTCAAACTAGTAGCATTTCTTCGTTTTTCATTTTATTACTAACTTTTCATTTGATCTTTTTAATGCAGTGTTTACTTAATGTAATAATCTTTGAAGGCTACACGCAAATGTTTTAATGTGTTATTTAATCAATTATTAATATCATTAATAATTCACAAATTTCCTTTATTTCATATTTTTATTTTCAAATAGTAAAAAAATGTATTGAAATAAAACAGTTACTATAGCTTTTGCTATGGTAAGGAAATTGGTAGAGCGAACCATGAAATTTTACTGGTATTGGTACGGACTAGTACTGAAATTGGTACCTTTTAATTTCACAGTAACCACGTTTCCACTGTTGGGCCAAAAGGGGGCATGTTAGTGTGTATCGGGCCTCGTCGGGGCTTCTTCTGAGCCAACGGCCTGAGTTTTTTGGCCTGCCGAATACCTTGGTCCAAAGCGGGCTAGCTCGGGCTTGAGGAGTGGTTACGAACAAAGGCAGAGTTTATCTGAGTCTGGAGGCGGTCTCCTGACGATTCGTGCTACCCGCTCAGATTTTGCTATCAGCATCTTATTCATGTGGTTTGAGGCTTTATTAACATCCAACCTCTACCCTAAACCTACCCTTAAAACAATGCAAACAAAGTGTTGGTAGCACAATCTCTTTATACCAGACTGTCTGATATCCACATTTAGCTCCGTTTTTTCAGGAGCTTCCTCGGTTTCTCTGACTGAAAATATAACTGTATTGGGACTGTCACTGGAGAGAGTGCTAAAGCTCCTCAGGTCATATTTTTGGTGGAAAATTTGTAGAAATTATCATTCTTTCTAAATGTGATGTAAACATAATGTCCTGAGGCTACAAATAAACAGAAACTGAATTAGTACGCGTGTCCTCTGAAATAACGGCAAATACCACTTTATTTCTGTGGGACTAATGTGAAATCTTGACACAAATGAATTAATTAATGATCAATGTATCACTTATTATTGTAAAACATTAATACTTGGGTTTTAGATCTTTAAGTAAATGACCAGGCCAAAAAATGGTCGCTTTAGCGATCTTGCTAGTTTCCAGAGATTTCTTTCTTGATTCGTTTTTTGATAAACTTCCATTTGTTGTTGAAATGATGGGTTTGTGTGAAGTTGTTCCAGAGAGGTGTGTTACAGGTGGGTTTTAGTGAAGCGCTGCGGAGCTTCTAGCCCGACGGTGGAAACACAGCGTGTTTTGGGCTCCGTGTTACAGGTCCGTGGCTATTAGCCCAGCCCGGCCTGTTGAAAGCCCTTGCTCGCACTGGCCTGACAATGGAAAAGTGGCTAGTGATATGGCGTTGGCACTGTCTTAAAGGGTTAGTTCACCCAAAAATGAAAATTCTGTCATTAATTACTCACCCTCATGTCGTTCGACACCCGTAAGTCCTCCGTTCATATTCGGAACACAAATGAAGATATTTTTGTTGAAAGCTGATGGCTGAGAAAGGCTTCAGATAGGCCTCCATTGGCATTTAGTACATTAATACTCCCAAGACCCAGAAAAGGCACTTAAAACGTCGTTACAAAGTCCATCTCACCACAGTGACTCTACAATCATTTTACAATGCGACGACAATAGTTTTTGTGCGCAAAAAAACCTCAAAATAACACCTTTATCCAACTTGTTATTGCCTTCCGTGTGTGCCTCCACGACGCATGCGTGAGAATATGACGTAGCGCCGGGGTTTGGGAATCCATGAAATGCACACTTTAGTCCCATTTTGAGAACTACGCCGAGACCTAAAGCACGATCAATGTAGAATCCAACAGCTTAGACACGCGCGTCTTCCTCTGCTTGTCAACAAATCGCTTCTGGGTCATCTGTCCGAACGCCGGATCTGCGTCATATTCTCGCGCATGCGTCGTGGAGGCACACACGGAAGGCAATAACAAGTTGGATAAAGGTGTTATTTTGAGTTTTTTTTTCGCACAAAAACTATTGTCGTCGCATCGTAAAATGATTGTAGAGCCACTGTGGTGAGATGGACTTTGTAACGACGTTTTAAGTGCCTTTTCTGGGTCTTGGGAGTGTAAATGTACTGAATGCCAATGGAGGCCTGTGTGAAGCCTTTCTCAGCCATCAGCTTTCAACAAAAATATCTTCATTTGTGTTCCGAATATGAATGGAGGTCTTACGGGTGTTGAACGACATAAGGGTGAGTAATTAATGACAGAATTTTCATTTTTGGGTGAACTAACCCTTTAAGTCAGACTAAACTTCTAACCAGCGTGCACTGCTTCAAGTCACACGCCAATCAGGCGGCTCAGCACCACATGAAGACGAACACACCTAAAGTTTTTACTGTCACATTTGTTTAGTTCCTGTTTCCTTGGTTACTGTGTAGGTTCTCATTTGTTGCCATTAAGACTTTTGATCAATGTAATACATCCTTGCTGAATAAAACTTAATTTCTTAAAATAAGAAAATATTACTGACCTAAAACATTTGAATGGTAGTATACATATCTTAGCTTAATCTGACCTTGGGCTGTTCCTTTTTGGCTTTCTTCTGTGGCTTCTCTTCTTCTTTTTCTTCAACAACTTTATCTTCCTCCTGTCAACATTAGGATGTCCTTTAGGTTAGACACACTTACACCTTCATTGGCTTGTCAAAACAACACATTCATCAAAACAAGAGACACTCGCCTTAGATGGTTTAGCAGCAGCTGTATTGCCCTTTTTCCCCCCTTTCTTTTCGTTCTCATCCTTTTTCTCCATCCCTTCATCTTGTTCATCCTCTGAAGCCTCCTGTGTTTGAGAGAACAGAGTAAACCAAAGATCCTAGAGGAAGTGTGTGAGAAAAGCATCATGCACCATACAATATATTGTTAGTAAAGTAGGGCTGGACCAGAATATTCGAATATTCGTTCGATGGGTTGGAATTCGATTTTCAATTTTGGGATTCGAATATAAAAAAATTTTTTGGTTTTGTTTTCTCGTGCACACCTGGCATGGCATGCATTCGTGCCTGCATATGTTTACACTATAAAATCTGGCGAAATACAATACTCTTTTTTTTTTCCAATTATTTTATAGCCTATCAGTTTTTAATAGGATTGACAGTTGAATAGGAACCCAACCTCGTTACACTTAATAAATATATTTGCTTCTTCTAAGTGTTCCCTGCTTCTTAGTATTCTCTGTCTAGAGTGCACAACTGCATGAGTTTATATGGAAGAAGCGCATGCCTGAGCTTGCATTTTGAGTTAAGCTGCGTTGGTTTGACATTGTGGAAAATAGAATAATAGAATCAAAATGTATTAGCCCTTTTTACCTGTTAGGGATGTGGCAGTGAGAATTTTCCCTCACCATCACATTGCAGTGCTTGTGCACTGAGCGGCTGTGAACGAATACAGCCGTGCGCAGTTTACTGTCGGTTTGCCAATTTAGGGGACGGGTTGCTTGAATTGTGGGTTCATTAGCCTATTATTCTTAATGAAAAACACAACAACAAAACCATACAATGACACGCAACCTTAAATAGGCGTTTTTACATTTCGCTTTGAAACCAAATCTTCCGCAATCATCTTGTCTTTCAGCTCCTCACTATTGTGATGAATGAAATCTGACTCTCGTTCGGCTCACACTGCACGTTCAGTTTTTACTTCTATAATATATCAAAACTGGGACGTAACAGACCGGTGTGTTTTGTATCACTACAGTGTCCGTTCTCTGCGTATATAAGCCCTGCCCGCATGAGGCACGCCGCTTCTCGAGATTCCTTCCTTTATTAGAGAGAAGAATATGTTCAGCTCCTTCCCTCCGAAGCTTCGAATATTTCATGTTGATTTCTACTCAAGCTTCGAAGCTCAAAAAATTATATTCGGACCAGCCCTATAGTAAAGCAGATTGGAATGTACAGAAAGGGGTTAGTATCCATGATGAGTGAAGCACTGCGGTCATGTAGCAATAAAAAAAAAACTGCAAGGTAGAAGAAAGGTAGATGTGAATTTTGAAGAAGGAAAACAGGGAAAAAGAACATAAAGAAGCTTAAGAAACAATCCCGTGTACCCACCTTCATTATCTTAGGTTTAGCCTTATCTTTTTTCTTGCCCTTGGTTACCTTCTCAACTTCCTGAATCACATACATACATGTACAGAAACAGGCACATGTCCTTATAAATGTAGAAACATTCAATATGCAGCCTAATGTTCTTCCCTTCCATATCAAACACATAAAATGTGAATAAAAATATGTAAATCAGCCTCGCACAAAAGATAAAAACCCTGAACCAAGACAGATGAGTGCCAATATCACATGAAAACAATGAAACAATGAGTGCACTGGAACACTGGCACTGGCCTGGAAAAGGAAAGAATGCAAAATGGAATGAATTCCACTGGGAATGTCATGAGGCGAAAGAAAGGACAAGAGGGATGGCTGGAGTGGGACTGAAAGATGAATCAACAGAATACTAGAGAGAATGAGTTGTGTGGTGGGTGATGCATACGTATTATGGTTAGGTACATCAAATTTGACGATGCTGTAAGGATAATATTATGAATAGTGATGGATTAGACAGCCACTGATGACTATTAAGACAATATGTAAATATGAAACTAACAAACACTGATTTCCATGCAATTTCTCTCTACAAAAAAAGATATGATTGAGAACTCATTCTAAATACTATTTCTTTATTATATTGGTAGTTGCATGAAATACTTTTGAGAAGTAATTTCTAGCAGTGTGACTTCATACTCATATAAAACTATTTTAAACTGATTTAAATGAGTGTATTTGTACTTTTTTTTATTTTATGTATTTGTCATTTTAAAATGCCTGAGGGTAAAACACCTAACTGGTAAACAAAAGAAAAATCTTGAGATCTAGAATATTGTTGCATGAATATGAAACTAAATTATGAGACACTCACACTGATTTTACTAATATATACACACACATACAAACTACAATGTATCAATCTACTAATCAGCTACCAATTTAGAATGACTGACTCTGAAATAACACACCTTAGAGCTCTTCTTGTTTTGGGGTTTATCGTCGTCATCATCATCATCATCATCATCTCCACCTGCGTCTTCCTCTTCATCATCACTTTGCCCCTGACTCAGCGCAGCAAATATGTTGCCACCCTGATAGTATGAGAAGAACAAACAAACAAAAAACAATCTGAGTGATGTGTTGCACCATCTCGACAAGACCCACCAAAATATTTGAGATTTGAAAACAATTGACATTAATGTAAGCTTAATCTTAATCAAAAGTTTGATATGACAGAAACCGAGTATTTAATAAAAAACAATTTTATTTTATAGTACAACTCTCAATACTAATATTTACGTAGAATTTTTTTTTCATTTACAGACGTTCAGAGGTGGGTAGAGTAGCCAAAATCTGTACTCAAGTAAAAGTACAAGTACTTACTGAAATATTTACTCAAGTAAAAGTAAAAGTAACAATCGTAATATTTACTTGAGTAAGAGTAAAAAAAGTATTCGATGAGAAAACTACTCAAGTAGTTAGTTACTAGTTACTTTCGATTTGATTGATAAGCGAAAACCCTGAATTTCAGGCTACTTGGAGAGCTTTCACACACCTCTCTGTAACACTTTACAATAAGGTTGTATTAGTTAACATTAGTTAATGTATTAGTTAACATGAACTAACCATGAACAACACCTCTGTTCAGCATTAGTTAATCTTTGTCAACGTTAGTTCATAAAAATCCAGCTGTTCATGGTTTATTCATGTTAGTTCACAGTGCATTGACTAATGTTAACAATATTTAAATAATGCATTAGTAAATGTTTAAATTAACATAAAGATAAATAAGTGCAGTTCATTATTAGTTCATGTTAACTAATGTAAGCTAATGAACCATATATATATATATAAAAAAAACACACACATACATATATACATATATATACACACATATATACACATGTATGCGTATGCGTGCGTGCGTGTGTGTGTGTGTGTGATTAATGGTTAAACAGTGTAAATTAATGGTGTGCTGGGCTAACTAGAGCTCTTCTTAAAACATACTTTGTTCTTATATTTTTATAAGTATATAGGCTATTCTTTAGGTAGGAATAAAATTCAATACCGTTTTTATCTGTGTGTATTTTCTACACTTCAGACAGGTGTCTGTCCGGATTTGTGTATAAATGCAAGACGTCACATTAGGCTATTCAATTTGTTTCGTTTTGTGAAGAAAATGATATGTAAATGTGAAGATGTGAACGTTTGTTCGTGGACGTGTGTTGTTTGGAGGATTCAAACGATTCATTGCTTGCACAAGAGCGCATATGAGGAAAACACTCGGACAGTGTGTGAAATAGTATTATAATAAGGGGAAATTTCCCATAGTTACCAAAATGACCGTTAATAGTGTTCAAATATAGGCATCATTGTGACACTTACCGCTCTTTTCAGGGTGGAATTATTGTATGCTGAGAGATGTCAGTTCGTTTTGGTGCACACAACATGCATCGCATTATGAAACTATTCTTTTTGACATCTTGGAGTGAAAACATAGACTGAACTTGAGGCCACGGGCAATCTGCCTCCCGTAGCTCACACACATCTTGCTCACACACATCTTCCGACTAAACGCGCGCTAATTATAAACGGGTGATGCGTAGCAACCTCTCGCGAAGCAGCCTCTCCAAAGTTTCGCAAGACTTGCGAAAGTCATATTCACTTATTTTAATATATATAATATAATTATTACCATTTGACAGTAACGGAGGAACGCCACCGAATGTAACTAAGTAAAAGTACAGTTTTTTCACAAGAAATTTACTTGAGTAAGAGTAAAAGTACCCATCTTTAAATCTACTCTAAAAGTACAAGTTACCCAAAAAATGTACTCAAGTAAATGTAACGAAGTAAATGTAATTCGTTACTACCCACCTCTGCAGACGTTAAGGTGTATGAAATATGTCCATAAAAACTTGAAACACGCTCACTCCGGCCTGAATATCTGCGCGGCTAATGTTGTTAAACTCATTGCGGTGTTCAGCACAGAAAACGGCCTCATGCTCGTTCTGTGTGTCTACATGTGAAATGCTTTTTAGGGTGTGT
The DNA here is from genome assembly GCF_949357685.1 of Gobio gobio. Taxonomy (NCBI): domain Eukaryota; kingdom Metazoa; phylum Chordata; class Actinopteri; order Cypriniformes; family Gobionidae; genus Gobio; species Gobio gobio. The sequence continues at coordinate 18,191,252 of NC_137104.1, read as the reverse complement.
TCACACTTCTAGTTCAATTCGCTTGGTTTGTTTGATCGGGACTGAATCCACCACCTTTTATTGTACGACATAAAATACATCAGTATTACGCCACTCGTGATTTTTGAAGCTGTTACATGTCTTGAAAAAGGTGGTTGCTAACAAGTGGCTAAATGAGACTACAGAGGCTGTTGAGGACATTAAGGCCCAATCCCATTTCTACACCATAGCCCTTCCCTAGGGCTGCTCGATTATGGAAAAAATCATAATCACGATTATTTTGGTCAATATTGAAATCACGATTATGTAACACGATTATTTCACATGACTTTGGGAATGTGTTGCAGTTATTAAAAAGACACCTTTCAACAATTCAATTGAAATTGTAACATTTGTTGTACTTTTTGAACTATTAAAATAAATAATATAACATTCAAATCAAAGTATAAAAGTATTCAAGTAAAAATGATAACCACAAATAAATAAGATCAACAATATGGTTCGGCTATGCTTTTCAGGTTTTTCAGGTACCTCTAACATTAGTTTTCAGGTACAGAAATGTATCAAATGTAAAATAACATTGCATATTTGAGTGCATAAATTAAAGATTAATCCTATTAAACTTACAAAAGCTATTCAATCAAGAGCAGTGAGTGATGTCCTTGTCTTTTGTTGTTTGACATTAAACAGTCAGCAGTAAAGGCTACTGCCTCTTTAAGACCTAATGCTCGGATATGAGTCGTCTTTATTGACTGTATAAAGTTTACTTAAGGCATATACAGACTATGTCTGCTAGAATACTCAAGATGGACGTTGACATACGTTTTGTGTGAGTTTGTCCGTTCAAGAGCAAGACTTGAAAGAGAACTCAATATTTGCGCGCTGTGAGACGTGTGCGCGCTCTCGGATGAGTGCACAGAGACACATTTTCTCACAGCGCGCGCTACTTCTCATTCGCGTCTTCAGGCACTAAACCCGGGTGATGACGGCAAAAATGACTGGTCATATTCGAAAATATGGCAGCACTCGCATGCTTTGAACAAAGTTTACAAAGAGAGAATTATTTGAAAAATATGAATGGGAAAAAAGGACGTTTACACGGCACCCCTGCTCTCGTCAGTTTTTGTTTCTTTATTAGATTGTCATAGGTCACTCTGTGTTTAATTTTCAAGTGGTTAAACAAATTCGTGGTGTTCCCTTGCATTGCAGCCACTACCATGTAGCAAATCTTGCATGTAGCATGTTTCTGCTCGTCGTCTGATTCCTCGAAGCCAAACTGTTCCCAGACAACGGAGTTGGTTTTGCCTTTTTTGCTCACCAACTGCTGCTGTAACTGCCCTCCTTCTGCCATCTTTACTCGCGCCGAGTTTTTAAATTCCAGCGGATGATATGCACACGAGTAACGAGACTCACGACCTGAGAGAGTTTGTGGCTTCGGGAGGGGCGGATGTGCGCGTGCGCGTTTCATTCAGAACGCAAGACAAAATAAGAGTGTTCTTGCAAAACTGAACATGGCAAAATAATCGTTTTTTCTCGATTGTACTATTTTGGTGATCGTTGGGAGCAAAAATCAAAATTCAATTAATTGCACAGCCCTACCCTTCCCTTTCCCCTACCCCTTCGTTTTGCGCGGTCACGCGAAGGGGTAGGGGTGTCTCGATTCTCTTTTGGCTGGAGTGGTAGGGGGAAGGGGAAGGGCCAGATAGCCCTTCAAACAAAGATTTTTCAGGACCACACTTCGAACGAAGGGGTATGAGGAGTTTCTCTCCACCGACTACCATTCTGCTAGAATGTGTGTATGTTGCCACTCGGGATCGATCACTTGCGTGTCGCCTGGCTGCCAGTTTCTCCGTAGCTTCTCTGAACACATATTAATAATATTTAAAAAATATATATATCTGATCATCCTTCATAACGCAGTCAATATTTACATCACATATCGTCTGTAAACTCTTGCGTTACCAAGGCAACGACTGACTTGACGTATAACATTATCGCCGCACCACAGTAGATAACGAAACAATATCCATACCAGCCGGCTCGGATCAACACAGAATGGAACGGTTAATTAAAAAAAAAAGGGAACAGTTTGGCCCGATGGAAAAGCGGCTTCATTAGTCTTGTATGTTCTGTATCATCTTAGGAAACTCTGGCTCATGTTTTTCATCTGAAAACGAGCACTGTTTTATTAAGTCCAAATACAGCGCAAAACTCTGTTGGGAGTGAGTAATTTGTTAAACGTGCTCGCGCCTGATTTCTGTTAGATATAGCCTACGCACTTCATTGCTGTTCATACTGGTTAAATGTTACAGGACACTAATAAAAGAAACGGGGTACAATGACGTGTAATGGTATAGTAGTGGTGTCCCATTTCTTAGGGGAAAATGTTCACCCCTACGCCTTGGCACTGTTTCAAGGGGCAAGGGGAACGGGTAGGTGTAGTGGTAGGGGAAGGCGAAGGGGTATAAAATAGAATTGGGATTGGGCCTAAACGTCATCACGCCAAAAAGGTAAGCTCAGGCCGCTTTTACAGCCTCATTATGCTCATAATTGCTCATAAACCTAAACATTCCTGGAAAATGTTTTGAGATAAAAACTGAAAGAGTTGTAGGAAGCTTAGTGATGGTGACGTTGAAGTCGAGCGACTGTGGTGTAGTCCGTTTATAGCCTACCTTTAGCTTTTTACTTCTGGCGACTGCATTTAAGCTTCAACATTCAAAGTTGTATTCATCTGTAATAATTATCTTGATTGACAAAACGTGCAAGTATTATAAACTTTTGTTGATCACAGAGCTTGATAATCCAAAAGCCTATGGGAAAATCCTATTGGGTTTTTCTCGAGAGAACCAGTGCGATGCTAACTGACGGTTGGCCTACAAAGTGACGTCACACCTGCACCTCTCTATACATAGTGACGCATAAGAAAATTACTCTTTTGACTCAAAGTGCATCCCATTGAAAAACCACAAAGTATATCAGTGCAACTCACTTTGTTTCGCTTTCCTCCTTTGACTGGAGCAACAACTGCAATATAAAAATAAGCCACAATGTTAAATTTGTGGTATGATATGTGACATACTGTCAAAAAATAAGTTGACATGACATTACCCTCTTCCTCATCTTCATCACTGGCCTGGACTGATAGTTTCTTGAGACGCTCCATGACTTCTGAATCTTCTTCATCATCATCATCGTCTCCTGCTTTCCCTTTTCGTCTGTCTTTCTTTTTCTTCTGAGGCTAACAGCAAATGACAAAACGTAAGAAAACACAAAAACATAACATATTTGAGTGTCATTTTTTATGAAATATATATTTTTACTTATTAGAATGCATTTTAAAACAATTCATTAATATAAATAATGCACCTGTTTCCCTTGTGCCTCTTTCACTGGTGGCTGTTCTTTGTCTGGTTTATCCTCTGATGCCAGCTCCTCAAAAAACTATAAGGATAAAATTAAAAAACGAAGAAATATGCATAAGCTATTCAGATGGCAGATTTATGGCTATTATATAAATACATTGCATTTGGTGCTGCTAGTTGCTCAGATAATATTACATAAATAATATATTACTAAGAGTAACTGACCAAAATATTCCATTATACATAATGCATAAAAAGAGACTTACACTCTTCTTCCCCTTCTTATCTTTCTTTCCTTTTTTGACAGGTTTGTCTAAACAAAGAAAAATCGTTATGGTAAGCACTCCTGTCAACATAGATACACTCACAAAAACACCTGGGCCCCGTTTCAATAAGGAGGTTCAACCAATTCTGAGTTTAAACTTGAATGGAACATCTATGGATTAAACTCGATGGGTTAGGGTTAGGGTTAACAAAAGAAAATAAAAATGTGATTAAAAGCAAAGATGTCATCATAGAAACTATTTCAATATAGTTGCATCATCTCCACGTCGCTATTATTATCAGATTAAACTCCATGGAACATAGACTGACTCGGAGTTAAGCGCGTGCACCACGACTATGAAAAGTCATGATCAACGGAGCTCCGAAATTATGATTCACCATAACAACAGCACACAACAAAAAGACGTCCGCATACTTCTGGGTCAATCTGTAGGTTTAAAGCTGCTGTCCGTAACTTTTTTGTGTTCAAGTCAAGATTTACAAAAATTATATAATGAGAATGTACAACATGAATCCATTTTCCAAACCGTGTTTCTGTCTAACCCCGAATCATTATGGTACACTTATAATTAGTGTTTATAGTGGGACTATTTCAGACCGGACTGGTAGGAACCGCTGCGGACGAGCACAGTCCCTGCGTGACTCACCATAGATATAAACAGAGAGAAGTAGCTCCGGCTGCAATATTCTTCCACAAGATGCACGCAGTTCTGTTTATTAACCGCTAGAGCACAAAAAGTTACGGACTGCAGCTTTAATTCTTAATTAGTTTAATTACGTTTAATTTTTATGGTATCCCACACAGAAAAAAATAACGCGGCAGCCGCTAAAGATGAAAAATAAAAATATAAATCAATAAGGTAAAGCTTTAAGCATAAAAGCTTCATGGGTGTAGGTGTCTTGACTTTACAAACATTTGACATTAGGGCAGCGTTACTCAAAGTGTGGGGCGCGCCCCACTGGTGGGGAATAGAGACGCGACAGGTGGGGCGCGACAAACGGGAGGAAATGTGGTCATTTTTGAGCCCATCTTTATTACCCTTTTGAGCGGTCCCACATGTGGGATTTTTATTTCGGTGCACCTGAGATGAGATGTGCTGCGCTGGTGGAAACAACATGAGACCATGACACCGCGACTGTCAAGATGACTCGCTCAGTGTTTAGAGTGGCGCGGGGCTGGCGCTATGCAACGCATCGCCACAAATGAGTAAAGCAAGCCAACACGCAAACGGCCGCAAGTGAAACAGAAAATAGGCTACGTCTTAGATGCTCAAAAACACAATCATCTTCATTAAAACGAATGAGACTAAATGCTCTTCCCAATGTTCAGGTCGCTCTCTCATATTGCGGTCTTTGATCTTGAAATGAGCTGATGAGCTCGAATGAGAATGAAATGAGATGAAATGAGCTCATCTGTTGCTTTCGTTGACGTGAACTCCGTTAAATGTGCATATAGCTCAGACCGGGAATTGAAGATCGGATTTATAATAATTTTGTAGATAGGTGTAAGGATAGGACAAACAGCATGTGCATGTGCGTGTGTGTGTGTGTGTGTGTGTGTGTGTGTGTGTGTGTGTGTGTTTTATTTTTTTCTCGATCAGCCCGTTTTGTTTGTGAGCGCCGTTGCGAGCAGCCTGCCTCAGCTTGTACAAAAATGCCTTTTTTAGGCTAAACGTTTAAATTAACATTGTGTTGCTTGAAATTTTTTATATCTATGGATTTTATTATAAGCAAGTGACAAGTCCAGTTTTGATTTGAGAGGCTAAATTAATCAAACATGTGGTTAACTAACTGTCGGCTGCTGGCCGCTTGGTCGTTACTTAAAATAAAAAAAAGATTTAACAAACAAATAAATGCTTCAAACATTTTTCTAAATTAACTTAGTAAAGAAACGAAACGAAATATAACTACTTTGACATTAAAAACAAAACTGAACTATTTTAATGGCTGCAACAATGTGTAGGCCTAATAGGGAGGATAAAAAATAGAAGGAAAAAAAACACGGGCTTCAGTCGGACTCAGGCTGAAAATTTTGATAAGCTGTCGGACACGGGCCGGGCTAGGGCCTCAGTGCTTGATAATAAAAGCACTCGCTCAGTGCTTGATAATAATAATAATAAAAAAACCTACTTTAGCTTTTCTTCTAAAGCAAAATGTAGCCTATTTCCGATTATCACTAAAGCTTTGAAGCAATCCGTGTTGTAAAATGCGCTAAATAAATGAAGGTGACTTAACATATCATGCATAATGTTTATTTTAGGTTTCAAACATTTAAATACACATAAGTAGGCCTACTAGTAAAACAATACATTTAGAGTTTGTAAAATAGGCCTACACACTGGTGTCACTAGACGCAGCAATAAATCCATTCAAAAATAATTTGCCGACGTATTATTCATATCAGATACACGTATAGGTAACTAAAAAGTTTACTATATTCTTCTCCCAGTTCACCGGTCACTTACTTGCATGTATTTCGGGAGAAACTGATAAATTCACGCGAATCTGACTGACAGGACTCTCTGAACTGCGACGCAAACAAACATAGGCGCCCATCTCACGTTATAGATCAAAATCAAGATAATTTATGAAGGTTTTTAAATGGCAAAACACACTCACTTGCACATATTTGAGAATTCGATTATTAGATTTTATGACATGGTAAGCAAGTTTGTCAAGTTCGTCTGATATATCGGCTGATATATATATATATATATATATATATATATATATATATAAACACAACGCATATAGATTTCCCTTACATTAGTTATTTGTAGTTATTCATGATCCCTCAGCCTCTCTAAAATAATGTGATAAAACAAACAAGTTTATTTTTAAACTGCATTATGGTCAAAATAGAACAGAGGAACATAAAAATATATTAAAGTTCTGATAAATAAAATGTATTAAAACTATGAAACACCAACACTCATAATGTGGTTGAGCGGTGTTTCATCCACTTTTATAATTTTGTCAAATATTAATTTATCGGCCATCATAAATACTGATACTGATAGTTTGGAAAAAATTTGTTGGGGCGATTGGGGACAGGTGGGGCTCGGAACCCTTCACTACCTTCAGAGTGGGGAATGGCAGAAAAAGTTTGAGAAACAATGCATTAGGGTAATGAAATTAACATTTGTTAATTCTACACTTGTTAACATCCTGTATAAAAGGACATGCCATTTGTTTCACTTTGATGGTGTCCTCATGATGAAAATAGGAGCAATGAATGAATGTACCTGCACTGTAAAGAATTATTTTCTAACTTAGTATTTTTGTCTGGTTGTTTCCAGTCAAAATATCTAAAGATTCTTAAAATCAAGATGCATTTTCTAGATAAGAAAAATGACATAAGTTATTTAGTCTCGTTTGCAGATATAATTTGTAGATATTTGTACTAGAAATAAGACAAAAATACTCAGTAAGAAAAGCCTTTGTGCGTGAATGAACAAATTAAGTATTTAAACACCAGTTACGCTTTAAAAAGGGGGAGGAGACCGAAAGAAACTCTGGGTTTACCATTACAAACAAAACCTGCTCCTGACCAGGTTAGGTTCACAGAGTAAGTTACCGTGGTAACTGACTCTGAGTATAAGTTACCTCTCTTTCAGAAATGGGCTTGACTTTCTCGGGTTTAACATACCTCCCATTCTGAAACAGAAAACTCAGAGTTTCCCTCATTTCAGGGTTAACATACTCAGAGTTTTCACTTAACCTCCTTTCTGAAACGGGCCCCTGACAGACAAAGCAGACTGGAATAAACATCCACACCGACAGCAGTATGACAATGGCACAAAAAGAATGTCCTGTGTACAGGAATGAAAACAACGGCTGTCTAAAAAATAGTGAGCTGCCTACATAGACAGCATTTTTGGGCATCATATGCAGTTAGCCACATTTGAACGTTCCCCAAAACGCTGTTAAGGACTGCAGCTCACTGGGTTTTGAAACACAGCCATTTAACGCTTGCGCACAGTAGATACATGGAACAAAAAGCGAATATGGTTCTAAAATACATCAGGCTGACAAAATGATCTAATAAAAGTAAAACATGAAACTCCGCACGAAAGCTAACGTCAACGGGCTATAAGCAAAATATACCAGCAAATAATAAAACACAACCTCTTTATCTACATTAAACAAAAGAAAATTAAAATGTGATTAAAAGCAAAGTTGTCATCATAGAAACTATTTCAATATAGTTGCATCATCTCCACGTCGCTATTATTATCAGGCTGTTTGTGGTGTAAAAGAAACCCATAATCTTACCTGTTTTTTGTTCATCATCACCCTCCCACTCAGCCACTTCTTTTGATTTCTTTGGCATTTTTCTGCTTAACCTTTTCTCTCACGAGGAATGAAAATACAGTATGTCAAATGTGACTCGGGGATGTATCACAGCTGACAATGAACACGAGCACAGCACACTGTAGCTCACATCACATGCGGCCTATCCGCGCACTGCCACAGCACAGACATACAAACGCCGGGAGTTCGGTTTGCGACAGCGCCACACCCTAACGCAGGCCGCTCAAGGTATTGCACCGGCGTTGCCTAAAATGATTGATTTCAAAGAAAAAACTGTTAGTGCTCGTGTGTCTTTATCCTAGAAAACCTTTTTTAAAAAGCTTAAAATGTAATTGAAAAATCAGAAAATGCATTTAATACGATAAACGTTACACGTTATATGTACTGGTAGTACTAGCAACAGTAAATGATGCATAATTATAAGCAATTTACCGTAAACCAAACCTGAACCCTTTAGAAAGTAGTAGTGCATATTACTAGTACTTTTTGGTGCAAGTACTTCTTAAAATGAAGTGTTAACAATTACTTCTTAAAATGAAGTGTAAACTAACCTAACATGATAACGTATAATATAATATAATATAATATAAAATAATATAATATAATATAATATAATATAATATAATATAATATAATATAATATAATATAATATAATATAATATAATATAATTTAATATAGAATTTTTAATGAGTTCCACTCGAATTTCAGACTTTTATTTTGAAAAGAAAAAACCGCCACAGTTCACAGCGGGCGTGGGTGTCTTGCAGTACGTCGTGTCCGCCGACGGATGCCGCTGCAACAGGTCGATTCCGCTTCTAGAAGGTGGTGTACGCATGCGCAGTGCCTCTGATTGCCAGTGGGCAAGGACATAAGGAGAGTGACATTTGTGTAACGTTAAAAACAGATTCATATTCTTTCTAAATAACACAGAAATCGGCGTCAATCAGATTTGGATACACCCTCGCATATCTGCACAGTGAGCTGACGCTCTACATCATTTCATCTGATTCTTTAAGGACAGGTATGCATTTAATATTTACAAGCAGGGCAGCTAAAGACTGGCATGTATAGATATGAATACTAACAGAATAACTATTATCTTTCCAACTCAGACAGTAAACCCATGATCCTTGATCACTTTTAGCAGAATGACTGTCCTCTTTAGTATCGTTCAGTTTGTTTATGTCGTTTTTTGAAGGCTTGTCAGCTCTGGGTTGAAAGTGTTGATTTGTAAAGTGTGACCCAAGCGTGATGTGCATGTGTCAGGCTGCATCTGATCACCTGGTCAACTGTAAATATGGTATATTTAGCTTATACATAACGTGTGTTGAGACTAAGCTCCTTCAGCCATTTTCATCATTATTTCTGAATTAAGGTCTTTAGAAGGCATTTGTTGGGCTTCCAGAAATGCAGCATGGCCATCATAGGTCCCTGTTGCATATTTAGACACTCTAAAATGCTGTTGGTTGTTGTAGGTTGGCTGTTGACTAGGTTTTGAGACTGTTGTTGTGTTCAGCTTTTGCATCTTTTCTGTCCCACACTTGCTGCTGTCACTCACTTTAACTAGCTGCTTTCTCAGACACCATTCATCATAGAATACTGAAAAAAGTTCTGAAAGATCATGTGACACTGTAGACTGGACTCACAAGGAATAAATAACATTTTAAAATGTATTCCACAATGGAAAATTGTTATTTTAAATCGTAATAATATATCACAATATTAAAATTGTTCTGTATTTGTGATCAAATACATGCCAGCCTTGGTGAGCATAAAATCATATTTTTCAAGAACATTAATACATTTTACAGACCCCAGACTTGAACAGTAGTGGAGCTCAAGTAATAGAGCCAAGGGTTAGATTCCTGGGAAACTCACAAACTGATCAAATGTAGACTTGAATGCATTGTAAGTTGCTTTGGTTAAACATATCTGCCAGATACATGTAGATGTCATTTATTTTAAATGTCTTTTTTTTTTCTGCCCTAGTAAGGTTTTGAAGGGCTGAAGTTGCACTGTCAATGAGCGAGTAACCAGAGGCAGCGGTGGATGGGAGAGTTCACGTTTCCTCCTCTTTGAGTAGCTTGATGATGTCATCTTTCTGAGACTCCATCGAGGTTGCCTCAGCACCCTGACTTGAATGGCTGTGTGCAGAGGGGGTGTCTCTCTTTGGGTGGGGTGTGTAAGGAACCATGGCAGCAGGCAACCAATGAAGAAACAGTGCTGGAAATTATGTCAGGTACACAAATTCATATTTGAAAAACTTCTGTCCACCAAATCAAAGTAATGTGGGGTAACTCACAAAAAATATTATGCTATTTCTGAATTAATCATTCATGCCATGGTATTTGTAAAAAGTTTTTAAACCAAAAAATTAAATTTAAGATGTGTTGGCCTACACAAAAAATATTAAGCAGCACAACTATTTTTAACATTGATAATGATAAGAAATGTTTCTTAAACAAATTAGCATATACGAATGATTTCTTAAGAATCATATGACACTGAAGACTGGAGTAATTTAGAAAATTCAGCCATCACAGGAATAAATTACAATTTTAACATGTATTAAAGGGGTCATGTGATGCTATTTTAAAAGTTCACTATTTTTATTATCGTGTGTAATAGAATAGGTTAAAGGCACACTGTAGTTATTCGCTGCTAGAGGTCACCTATTCAAAACAAAGGTGTAGCTTGATGATTCCGAGATTGAGCGTGGAATCTTGGGAGTTGTAGTCTTCACCTCACAGCCGTTGGATAAGAATCGGGACAGGACTCTGGCAGAAATCATGTTCATGGAAGAGATTATTAACGTTACTATAAAATGATAGCCTGACAAGCCAGACCCACATCAAGATGATGGGTCTGGGAACTCACCATTGGCAGGGCTCAATCCGAGGGGCGGGATAAACGGTTGTCTTTCGAATTCCCTCTGCACGCAATAGGATAGCGCTACAACCAACCAGAGCAACAAAGAAGGTGAAGCGGAGCTAGTTGATACATTAAACTTTCGCCGTATCCGGTCGGCAAAACTCCAAACACATCTTCCTTTCTTAAAGGAGCTGTATGTAGGACTGTGGCCAAAACTGGTACTGCAATCACTTTCAAATTACTGTAGAGCGGTGTATCCCCTCTCCCCCTCCCCCTGACTCGAGGTTGCCAGCTAGGCTGCAGGATCCCGCAGGAAGGTAGGCTGCTACAAGGAGCTTTCAATGGCAAGTGACGTGTCGTACACAGTAAGTTTTTTTTCTTTCTGTTAATTATGTTTATGCTTCAAGAACGATGTTTTGTGAAGTAATTATGAATCGCAAAAATTTACTAATGGCGATTAGCCAAATATAATCGTAAATATGAACGCTCGTATGTGACAGTACATTCCCACATGAAAAAATACTATAGTAAAATTACAGCAAAGCTAAATAACATTAGCAATGGTCATACAGGTCAACTTGCAGCATGTTTTGTCCACTATATATGCGAAGAACGAATGAGGAATAATTTTTACCGAGGTAACGTTAGGCTACTGTCTCAAATACGTTTTCACATTGCCATAATAGGCGTGCTAATGTTGTTTTCCTCAGCGTCCCAGCATAATGACAGAGAAGCGGACTCTGATAATGCATTAGGCTACTAATGTTAGCAATGACGACTCGCCGTTTTTATTTACCAAACAATTCCTTAACGTTACCTTTTCAATTCAATGACCCACCTCCTCCATCTGCGCTAACCTAACGTTACTTTGCACGAACATGCATAACTTTGTTCGACTGTCATGAATATTTGAAATGTCCATTTACATTAAGTACAAGTTAGCCAAACATAGATTAACCTTACCTGTCCAGGAGAAAATTAGCAACGTTGGCATCAGTCTTCAAATTATTCTCCGTTTTCAGCCGTCTCCATCTTTCAAAGGCATCTCTTATACAAATCCTTGTTTTATTTCGGACACTGTCACAACGTTTTTCTGATTCATAACGAGGCCGTTTAGGTTTCGTAAAGTTAGACATTGTTTATCCAAAAGTTTGTAGCTGCAGCTGTGTTAACTAGAGCAGAGCTGGCAACCCGAATGCAGAAACACTACTGACTTCGTGATTGGTAGACAGGTGCTTCAGGCATGACACAACATGTCAACATCAACATCAGTTGAGGGCTGCAACTTCACTTTTAAAATATCAATATCTTGGCCTGACAACTGTTGTCAGTGATATAAGTATTTTAAATTAACATGATTTCTTAATGTCTAGTGACATATCAGGGCCATTTTATGATTAATTGAAATACATTTCTTACATACAGTTCCTTTAAGAATGACTTCAGTGCCGTTCTTTGTTCTTTTCTCAAAGAAAAGCTTAACTCCAAGTCTTTCAGAGTCGCGGCCAAAGCCGATTCAAAAGCCCGCTGTTCGCCAGCTTCTTTGTTTATAAGTAGCATGCGGAACCGCCACAACTCTGCCATCATTATGTTAAGCCCGCCCACCAACTCTATACACGATGTGATTGGCCTGACCAGAGTTTGTTTTTTTCCAGCTCGCAAGCCAATGGAGAGTTGCTAGACGACCCTGGCTGCAAATTAGATTTGGGGTTGGCGCTAAACTCTGCAGAACAGTGGCTCTCCAAGAGCAGGATTGGACATCCCTGGGTTAAGGTTTAGGTTCTTAGAATAATTTGACATGTACTTGCAAAGTTACTTAAAGTCAGTATAATGTCTGTTGAAAGTTATAACATATTAAGCAGACAGTCTACTAATACTCTGATGACATGACTGCTAGTTGACATGTAGTTGTAAAGTAGATTTCTAGGCTAATAAAATGAAGCAGAGCAGGGCCGAGTGCTGTGGGAGCTGAAGAGGTTGCTGAAGCGATTGCTAATGAGAGACGAGCGCGACACACGGCTCGACAGCAGCAGAACTTTTATTATGCCACAGTCGCCGCTTCCGCTTCTTCCGGTCAAGCATATGTAGGGTAATGCAGCGCTGTTTTATCATATTAGATACATTTCAGTGTGTTGAAAATTACATTATAACGTTACTCTGTGTATTATTTTTCACATTCTGTAAATTATTGCAGCTTCTGAAAGTCTGTCTGTAACGCGCTGATTTCTACAAAACCCCTCCTTCCGAAAAGCTCAGAGTGCTCCGATTGGCCAGCTGACCCAATGCATTGTGATTGGCCATACACCTCAAGTGTGTGTCGGATATGTAACGCCCCTTACCGTAATCACAAGCTTCAGATTCCAAGGCATCTAAAGCATTTGAACACAGTTACATACAGTTAATAATAATAAGGCAGAGTCAGATTCTTAAAATGCGGAGAACGTTTCACAGTGGTAAGTAGTCTTTATAAATTGCCGGTGTTGCACTCTCTCAGGTTCAGGATGCTGTCCTCTGTAAAATGTGCTGTGCACAAGCAAACTTTTGAGTTTTACTGCTCAGGAACAGCTTTATAAATACATCTATGATTATTTGTATCATGATTATTACCAGAGCCGGCGGCAGAAACAAATAAATGGACGGACATTTAATATTCTTGGGGGGGCCTAATTATGACATCCAATACATTTTTCTATAGGACAACAACCAACTAGCGATTTCAATATCCTAACTACAATTAGCCTATTGCCCACTCATATTTCGGTTACTGAAGATACCATGTTACAGTTATAGCCTTGGTCTGCATTGTTCCGTGAACACAGCATGCTATAAGCCAACTTCCTAATAACAGCCTAATAGTCACAAATCTCAAGGGCAGAAATCATGTTCATGGATGCGATTATTAACATTACTGTAGTGAAGCAGAGCAGGACCGAGTGTTGTGGAGCTGAGCAAGGCCGCAGGAGCGATTGAAGAGCGGGACTGTTATTATGGCATAGTCGCCGGCGGGACTTTTATTATGACACAGTTGCCGGCGGGACTTCCTCTTCTCCAGTGCTGAGTGTGAGGTAACGCAGCTCTGTTTATCGTATTAGATATATCTGAGTGTGTTGAAAAGGAAGTTATGACTTTCGCTCGGCGGCTGCTATGACACTTGTTCACAATGCAGTGAGAGTAAAGTGTTTCACTGAATAAAACCGGAGACCGAGGGTGACGCAGATATGACGCAATCGACAGGCGACTCCCTCACACGCATAGCTCACACGTCCCGGCTCCTTGGTTAAAATAGCAATTTTCTCACGATTTACAAATAGTTGAAAACATTTGGGATATTCTAAGTACTCAACTGAACAAAATATATAACACTGGCCTAGTGATTTCTGGATGTTTTACTGCAAAAATCCTACATAGTTCACCTTTAAGAAGAGTAATAAAACCAACTGCCCTACTCACGTTCTTAATACAGCTGAAGTCGACGTTTTTGGGAGTGGAATCTCATAAAAAAAAACATAGCTTGGATCATGACTGGTGCTGCTAGCCGAGGCTCCACCACCTTCTGTCGTTGTAGCAGGTGTTTCAGGCGCCATAGGTGTCAGTTTCTTCCCTCCAGAAGCTGACGATTTGAAAAAGCTTCGTATATCAATATTTTAATATTTTCACTTTCACGATTAATTTAAATTTAACCTAGCTAGCTAGCTTAGGCAAAACCGAGCGCACGTCACTTCGCTATAACTTTACAGAGATGCTGCCATTAGAGCGGGTCAGCGGGAAACCCCTTTTTTGTAAACAATCAGTCAAACTTTGCAGGGTGTTTTTTTAAATAAGATTATGAGTCAAATATTACACTTAAATACACACATCAATAAATATATAAATACTACACGTAAATTATTCTTATTTTTTAAATAATTTTTAAATGTAAATTTGATGGAGGGGGGGCAAAGGAGCTCTGTGGGCGGGCCCGGCCCCCTAAGGCCCGCCCATAGCGCCGGGAGTGATTATTACATCCAAACCAAGCGGCAACCTCCTCCAGTTTCTCTTGAAACCAATACGGAAGTGACTTAAACTGCATTTCATTGACTGGCCACTGGGGACAGACTCCAGAAGGGAGCAGAATCTCATTGAGCCCCATGTTAAAACGCCCATCTTTACAGCAGAAAAAAACATGTTTACAGCCTGGTAAATATTGTGGTTTTGGTCTATACGGCTAATTTTACCCTTCATGACAACTGTGAGGGGGGTGAATTTTTTTGTAACTCATCCGTTTACATTATATAAAGCCTTACAGTTCTGCATAATTAAGGGCGTGGCCACTTTGAGTGACAGGTGGATAGCCATTTATCTGCTATCTGTTAGTCATCATGTCACCTCAGCTCCACCCACGTCCTGCCTTTTTGCCCATTTTCTGTTATCCGGGAGCGATGCGCAATTACGCGCTGCCAATAAGGCAACGTTCAGCTCGTCCCTACTTTACGCTTCAAAACTGCTCTTCAGAAGTCTATGGGTGACGTCACGGACAATACGTCCATATTTTTTTTACAGTCTATGATCCAAACGCACAGCGCTTCAGCACTTCAGTTCACTGAAACCTCGCCTTCTTTCTTCGCATATGTCTTTGGGCGGACATTATGCTAATATTTCACATTGTGACGTGTACATTTGAGGAAGTAGTACCTGGACTTCCATTGAAGTATTTAAGGCAGGTCTATAAGAGTGTTTTCTCTTTTCAATTGAATAAATTGTTTTGTGGGAGACTATGAGCGTTGTAACTTTTCAGATCGTATACATGCACAGATACATTACACACTAAAGAAAAAGGAAAACATTGAAAAGCATTATATGACCCCTTTAAAATAGAAAATGGTTATTTTAATTGTTGTTTAATCGTTAATAATTGTTTTGTTTAATTTCAATTGTAATAATATTTCATGATATTGCTATTTTTAATGTATTTTTGGTCAAATAAATGCAGCCTTGGCAGTGTCACTTTTTATTTGATGCTTTCACCACATGCCATTTTCAGAGTCATTACATTGAAACAAAATGTAGATTTCTAAAAACTTGGAACAACTTAGAACAAAACTATATATTTGTTAAAATCTTTCCTTAGATACCCATATTGTCATTGTGTGAATATATTTGTTTTTCTCGATTTTTCTGATTTGCAGACAACCGAGTTTCACTTGAATGACAACTGTAGAAACCTGAGCAGTGCATCATGGGCCTTGGCTCCTCCAAACAGTCTACGTTACCTGGCTATTAAACAGCCATCCCTGTCCCATCCCTTCCACCACGCATGCCAGCCGAACCGAGCGGCCAACCTAGAGGAAGAGGAGTGGGAGGAGGATGTTAGCTTGCATGTCCTGCTCAAACCCTGTGAGACCAATGAGCAGCACACTGTGGTGGAAGTGCCCTTTGTTGGGCTGGCCAAACTAAGTGAGCTCCTTGCCTTGGGACCCAACAGACCCTTTGACTTGCTTTTTCCTTTAACCACTGTTGATGGAAGCAGAGAGGATGATATTAGCATTACTGGAAATGTAGAGACAGACACGGAGAGAGGTTCCTTCAGGAGTCTGTTTGAGACCGAGGGATGCCCGGCGCCATTTATGTTGGGATCTCGCTTCTATTGCTTTCACTGCCCCGGGATGAAGTCTGTCTCGGAGATTATTGGGGACAAATCAGGAAAGGGACAGGACGAGCAGAGCTTCTATCCAGCCCTCCGTGTCACACATTGCAGCCATGCTGAGACCGAGAGAGTGGACAACAGCTCTAGCCAGAGAGACATGGAGAATGAGGAGAATCTGGCCCTGATGTATGAAAAGCTGAGGGTGGAGGTAAGACGACTTTAAAGGGATAGTTCATGACAATTCTGTCATCATTTACTCACCCTCAAGTTGTTCCAAACCTGTATGAGTTTCTTTGTTCTGCTGAACACAAAAGAAGATATTTTGAAGAATGTTTGTGACCAAGCAGATAGAGCAACCATTGACTACCATAGTAGGGAAAAAATACTATGGTAGTCAATGGTTGCTCTATCTGCTTTGCAACAAACATTCTTCTAAATATCTTCTTTTGTGTTCAGCAGAAGAAAGAAACTCGTACAGGTTTGGAACAACTTGAGGGTGAGTAAATGATCACAGAATTGTCATTTTTGGGTGAACTATCCCTTTAAGGGGAATGAGATGGACCACTTGGAGAAAAATGAATGGGAGAAATTATAACCCTCAATATGCCCACACAATATTTTGACTAGCCTGAAAAAAAAAATCTAGTTTTTATAAAAAAAATGTTTTAGATTGTATTGTTGATTTTAAATATTTTATTGCAATATAATCTTGACTCATAGTTTAGGCTCCATGTTGTGTTTCAGCTGCCCAGTTTCTTTATGAAAAATCATGACTACAGCATATACTCTGAAGATGTTGAGTTCATCAATGGTCTTCTGAAAACAAAGACAAGGTAAAGAGTTTCTAGATGCATGTTATTCTAGATTTTAGGCCTCATAGTCTCTTATTCTAGCTGTCACTAACCCCTGTGACTTGTTGTTCAAACTCTGTTGGTTTCATATTGCTAATAAATGGGTGTGGTAAACTCTAATGATAACATCTCGTGTTTACAGCTTATAGATCAACAAGACTTAATGGCCAACATTATAAAAAAAAAAAGAAAACATGAAATTATGATAATAAAGAGTTTTGTATTATTCGTCCAACTATAATTTTTTTGCCTTTTGATTGTCTTGAGTTTTGATCTCAACTTTAAAAAAATATATATTTTCTTTTTTTTGTTTGAAAATGTTTCGTTTGCAAAATGCTTTTTGCAACTCAAATTTTGTTCCCTGAAGAAGTTTGATTGTCTCAAGTTTTGTTCTCAACTTTTTTCTTGTGTTAAAAAATGTTTTTTTACAAGCAAAAATATACATTTTTGTTCTATCAATGTTTTGACATGCAAAAGAAAAAAGTTTTAATACTAAACAAATTGACTGGTTTTGGCTTGTTACCAGGGTACTTTTGAAACAGCACTGCTTACTCATATGCCTCTTTTTCTATGTCTGAAGGGGTCGTGTAGTGTACCAGCTGACTCTGACGGTTTGGCGATTAATGTGTCTGTGTTATTATGCGGAGGCTCAGCTGGAAGTGCTGAAGCTGACCAAGCACCCGGAAGATGGCTCCATCAAAGCTCGATGGAGAGTCAAAGGCCTGCCCTTCCACTCCATTCTGGTGTTCTTCTACAAGAAAGACAAGAGCCATCTCTACAGGTGAGCCATGCTGTAATAGCCTATCAAAGCCATGCCCTGTGCTCATCTTTATGTAACTATTTATTTTTCTTTTCAGAACTTATGATGCATTCTCCACCTTCTATGTTGGCTCTGATGGACGGATACACCGCCATAAAGTTGAAAAGGTGAGGTTTGCTTGCAACATTTTTCATTTTTCATATTCAGAATCAAATAGGTCTTGACACTTAAAAGATACATTTTTTATTACCTTCCAACAAAGTGTTAGTGAAAAGAAATTTGCAATTCATATTACACTGAAAAATTTGGAGGAGGTAAGGTTTTTTTATTTTTTTAAGAAATGAATACATATATTCAGCAATTTCACAGAGGACCATTTTAACCTGGTAATAATCAAAATGTCCTAACTGGATCTTCAGGTGAAAAAGACACTTCTTTATGGTGACATATGCTGGGTTTCTTCTCCAATCAATATACTCACAGCAAAGTTACTTTTCATCTTCGTTTAGGGGTAAAAAGAAGGTTGAAATACCTTTGCAGCGATATACTGATAGAGAACATCCTGACGCGTTTACATGAATATGTAAATATGTGCTGCACGCTTTCCTCACAATAGAAAAATAAATGTACAAAAAAATGTCAGCAGTGAGAAAACAGCAGTTAAAGTCCCTGTAAAGGCAATTTTGAGATTTGTTTCTAAACACATTATAAATGTTAGAAATGTATTGCTGAAACACATTACAAAGACTGTGAACTATGAAGTACTGAATTCAGAAGTTAGACCGTTAAACAGTTTTTCACCGTTGCTGTGTTCAGGATTTTCTGGGCGGGGCTAAAACGGTGGCTCGATGACGCACTGGAGCCACCGAGCCTGGCTCCTCCCCTAACACGATCATAACTAGAGCACATTCGCATCAGTTCGATCGCGAGTTACTGTTAGTACTGTTAGTTACTATAGTCAACAACTTACATAACAGCTTACAAAACAAAAACGATGAAGAGGTGGATTAATTTTGTGAACAGCAACCTTGATGGTGAGCTGAGGATCATCACCGACACCTACCTCTGCAGTGACTTTACACCGGATCGTTTTACAAACTTTCACCGGAGACAACTGGGATTCACTGATAATCCGCTGCAGAACCGACTATCCCCCGCCCAGGCCTTCATCCTCCCGTCCCGCCGACATCTGGTGTGTCGTGATCATAGACGGTCGTGATCAGTGAGTGTTGTCTTGTGTGCTACTGCCACTTTCCCGCGAGTGGCCGTGGTTTCGGCGCCGACAGCGGACACACCCCCAGCGTTTGAGAGCAGAGAATGCTGCTCATTTTTTCAGGTTTTTGATAAACTATTTTATGTACTTCCCGGATTTTTTTATGATGGCTGGGTGGTTAATAACACATTTATCTGTGGTGTGAGGAACTCAGAACACATGTTTAGTTTTGACTTTACAGGGACTTTAAGAAAATATCTGATCAAAGCACACTAGCTCTGCAATTCGGCACTCCAGTCAAGTAAAGTCACGTCACATTTATTTATACAGCTCTTTATACAATAGATTACTTTAAACCAAACAGCTTTACAGTATAATAAAACATGAAAAAAACCAGTGTCAGTGTTGTCGCTCTCGAACATCTGACCTCGATGGACTCAACAGAGGAAATGAACTGCAGAAGATTTTCATGTCAAAGAGGGTGGAGCTCCAGAGCCACACCCCTGCCTATTGTGTTTGTCACGGACCAATGGTAGTTCGAAGGTGTTTACCAGCCTGAGAGAACTTTTCCATAAAGGTTGCTTTGGCAAGCTGTTTTGATCTCCCGAAACAAACTCCAAATGAACTGATTTCACACCAGTTCGTTCTTTGATTTTGCTTGAAGTATATCAGGGCCTTTAAACCCTGTCCCTGCAAGCTTGCATTCATCTGCCTCTACTTTAGAGGGCAACGCCCACATCTCAACATCCAATCAACAACCCATGCACTTTTTTTTTTCTTCTTTGTTTTCTTTTTTGATAATCCATTACACTCACAATATGAAAAAGAAAAAAATCTGTTGCTACTTGTTTTATCATGACTTTTAACACAATTCATGTTATAATTCCAGAGGTTTCAAGAACTATATGTTTGGTAACACTGTAATTCGATAGTCCATTTCAGACATTCTACTAACTAAAAGTAACTTTACAACTACATGTCAACTAGCAGTCATGTCATCAGAGTATTAGTAGACTGTCTGCTTAATATGTTATAACTTTCAACAGACATTCTACTGACTTTAAGTTACTTTGCAAGTACATGTCAAATTATTCTAAGAACCTAAACCTTAACCCAGGGGTGTCCAATCCTGCTCTTGGAGAGCCACTGTTCTGCAGAGTTTAGCGCCAACCCCAATTAAACACCTGAACCAGCTAAGCAAGGTCTTACTGGTCATTCTAGAAACTTTCAGGCAGGTGTGTTGAGGCAAGTTGAAGCTACCCTACAGAGTTTAGATCCAACCTCTAAACACACCTGAATATGGAAGTAAAACAATGCCAAATATTTTTTAAACAAAAAAGCTTGTTGAATTGCACTACTTGAAAAAAATATGCATTGCATTAACCATGGTTGCATTTTAATGCATTGTATTTTTAGGGCATGCATTTTTATGGGCTGAAATTCAACATGGTTGTATATTTAAGATGTGAATAGGCTATTTCAATTCAAAACATTTCACACACCTTTTCATTATTTAAAACTCAAGAATCCATATTCACCTCTCAGATTTCACTTCCAAAATATTCATTGTTTAAAAATACAACCTATAATAATATTCGACAGGGAATTTTCGGTCCATTTTATTTCGCTTTACAAATTCACTTCCTCAAATTCAGTGGTTCAAATTCAACAGTTCACATCCGGGAACTGCAGGAAAAGCAGTACGTGTTTGTGATGATTATCAGGGCCAGTTAGTGTGTATATATATGGGAAAGCTGATAAAGACACAAAAGCAGTGTTTGCATTTAAGTCTTCGCGGTGACATTTGTACATGGTGAGGTCGACTAACAGCAGATGGAGATTATGCTACTGCTATTCCTGCAGTTCCCGGATGTGAACTGTTGAATTTTCTGTCAAATTTGAACCACTGAATTTGTGGAAGTGAATTTGTAAAGCGAAATAATATGGATTGAAAATTGCCTGTTGAATATTATAGGTTGTATTTTTAAACAGAATGAATATTTTGGAAGTGAAATCTGAGAGGTGAATATGGATCCTTAATTTTGAATAATGAAAATGTGCTTGAAATGTTTTGAATTGAAATATTCACATCTTAAATATACAACCATGTTGAATTTCAGCCCATAAAAATGGAAGCCCTAAAAATACAATGCATTAAAATGCAAGCAAGGTTAATGCAATGTAGTGCAATTCAACAAGCTTTTTTTTTTAAAAATATTTGCCATTATTTTATTTCCATACCTGAACCAGCTAAGTAAGATCTTACTAGGCATACTAGAAACTTTCAAGCAGGTTACCGGTAACCTTAAAGGGTTAGTTCACCCAAAAATGAAAATTCTGTCATTAAGGACTTCCCCTCATGTCGTTGGACACCCATAAGACCTCCGTTCATCCTCGGAACACAAATGAAGATATTTTAGTTGAAATCCGATGGCTCAGAAAGGCCTCCATTGGCACAATGCACTGTGCACTCTCAAGACCCATAAAAAGTACTAAAGACGTCGATACAAAGTCCATCTGACTACAGTGGTTCTACAATAACTTTATGAATAAACAAGACTAGTTTTTGTGCACAAAAAAAACTAAATAACGACTTATATAGTGATGACCGAATTCCAAACACGGCATCATGAAGCTTCGAAGCGTTATGAATCAGCGAGTCGAATCATGATTCGGATCGCGTGTCAAACCGTCTAACTGCTGAAATCACGTGACTTTGGCGATGCAAACCGCTGAATCGACTCACTGATTCACAACGCTTCGAAGCTTCATGATGCAGTGTTTTGAAATCGGTCATCACTATATAAGTTGTTATTTAGGGGTTTTTTGCGCACAAAAGCTATTCTCGTTGCTTCATAAAGTTATTGAAGAACCACTGTAGTGAGATGGACTTTGTAACAACGTCTTTAGTACCTTTTATGGGTCTTGAGAGTGCACAGTGCATTGTGCCAATGGAGGCCTTTCTGAGCCATCGGATTTCAACTAAAATATCTTAAGTTGTCTAACGGGTGTCGAACGACATGAGGGTAAGTAATTAATGACAGATTTTTTTGGGGGGGGGTGAACTAACTCTTTAACATTAGCCTTTCTGTTTATCTATGTTGGCAGGTTATGGAGGCCCGTCCCCCCTTGCTGCCCAAAGTGACCTCAGTGCTGGCTGGGGCTCTGGTGGCCCTGGGCATCCAGGAACACCGGCCCGCCCTCAACCTACTCCCACTCCTGTTGTCTTCCATCCGACAGGCCCGAGCCTGAGCCGCAGAGCCAGCCGTGTGAATGTGTATGCTCGGAAGAACTTGTGTATGGTCACACCATTAAAAAGACTGAATAAGATGCAGCGCTGTATTGTGTGGGTTGAGTGAATGAGATGTTGGTAACTGTTTTTCGGGGGAAATAGTTGCAGGAACAAGAACAAACAAGTTAAAACTGTTCTCACTTAAAACAATCTCCTGTGTCCGCTCTTTCCATTATTTGAATATCACCAAACTGTAACAGGTTTCAGAGCATAGCTATATACTCCACTATAAGACAGGATAACCCACTAGCCAATCATTTGAGCCATCACTACGTTAAAAACGCACAACTCTTAGCAAACAGGTTTTGATGACCCAGTGCGTTACTGTAGAGGTAAATTCTAGGTCATCTGTAAATACATTCAGGCGGATCTGCTGAGACTGACGCTGTAAAACTGTATGGCTTTAAGTACATGGGGATGATGAAGTTCTTCTCAGTGACCGTAATAAATCAGCAGAGGTGGTGGACTTATAGGAATTGGTCAGGGTTAGTTTTGATTGGCTTACATTGTAATAATAATTAATTATATATTTTTATTATATTTATATATTCATTGGAGTTTTCATCAGTTGTATTGGTTTCAATTTTGTAGAGATTGGTACCTGTTAGCTGTTTCATTTAGTAGCAGAAGTCAATGAAAGTCTTCAGGGTTGCTGTCTTTTTCATGACCTTTGCGGAAAGTGATGCCAGGGACTGCCTTTTGAGGGTAGAGTTTAGTTGATCTGGACTTATTCTTGTTTGCCCTAAACATTATTTTAAATGTGCAAATCAAATGGTTTAAGTTATCAAGTTCCCTGAATAATAACATTGCCAAACAGTCTTCATTAAAAAGTCCACATAAATTAAAGCACTCTTAAGTCCACAATTGATGCTTTCAAATTGTTTTCCATTCAAATAAGTTCAGTAGTGTATTTGCATATGCAAAACTCTATCCTTATTGCATAATACATTGTAACCCATACATCAGTAAGGATAGAGTTTTTGTGCAAAATGTTTCTCTAGGTTAATTGGTCGGTTCAACTCCATTATTCTTTCATTGGTTCAATATTTGACTTTCAGTGTATTTGGTGTGATAACACACGCTGTCCACCCAGATAAAGTAAAATGTGTTTTAACAAGAATATTTTCAATTGCTTTAACATCCTGTGGTAACGACATAGACCAAACATTTTAAACTTTTAAACTTAAACCTGTGTCTCAAAGTAGTCAGAACACCTCTTTCTCAAGTGCTTGCGCTTTTAAATGGACAGTAAAGCATTCAGCATAAAACGTTATCATTCTGCAAACTGCAATTCAGTTTCAAAGGTTGAAACGGAACCATAAAAAACATGGCTGAGTCATTGTTCTGCTTTGATTAGTTCTGTGCTAATGACCCAAAAAACCTGAATATGTTGTGGGAGAAATAAAATGCATATTGACATTGATATCTTTGGTCTCTTTTTTATGCCTCATCCAGTTCCATTTTGATATTTAGATTATCTGATTGAATTAAATCTGTTGAATTAGTTGCATGTAAAGGCATTTTTGCATAAGGTACAATTTTTAGGTCATTTTATTTCTTTGAATAGTTGAAATCTTTGAATCTTTTGTTTTAGAAATAAAATTAATACTTTTTTTTCCAGAAAAGATGCATTAAATAGATTTTTTTTTAATGTAAAGACTTTTTCATTGGTAAAATAAACAATTTCAAATAAATGCCGTTCTTTTTAACTTTCTATCCATCATAGAATATTTTTAAAAAATGTATCACGGTTTCCATAAAAAGTGTAAACAACACAGTTTTCAATATTGATAAGATATCCTTCAACATTGTTGGAAACATCTGGGATGCACAAAAATGTAAGTATTGTGCCTTAATTATAAGGATCATGTGATGCTAATGGCTGCTGAAAATGTATCTTTGCCATCACAGGAATAAACTAAATTATTTTAAAAAACATTATTTTAAATTGTAATAATATTGCTTTTTTACCATATATTTTTGTTGAAATAAATGTAGTGTTGATGAGAATAAGAGACTTCTTTCAAGAACATGAAGGGGAAAAAAAGTACCAACCCTAAACTTTTTATATTTATATAAAAAAATATTTGTGTGTGCATTTTTGTAGCCATGTTGCACCAAAATGACACTTATTTGAATAAAGTTTATATCTCTTGATTTTAACAATAGTACATTTATTTCAAGAAAAATTATTTAATATTGGTAATAGCCAGGGATACAAATTAAGCCTACATTATGTTGCTGTTCAGTAGGGGCTAGCAATTCAGGGAACAAAGTTTTGGGACGACTGCCTTTACATGCACATGAAATTTAATGACATCTCATTCTCCATACGGTTTAATATGGTGTTGGCCCATCCTTTGCCGCTATAACAGCTTCAACTCTTCTGGGAAGGCTTTCTACAAGGTTTAGGAGTGTGTTAATGGGAATTTTTAACCATTCTTCTAGAAGCGCATTTGTGAGGTCAGGCACTGATGTTGGACGAGAAGGCCTGGCTCACAGTCTCCGCTCTAATTCATCCCAAAGGTGTTCTATCGAGTTGAGGTCAGGATTCTGTGCAGCCCAGTCAAGTTCATCCAAGCTCATCCATGTCTTTATGGACCTTGCTTTGTGCACTTGTGCGCAGCCATGTTGGAACAGGAAGGGGCCATCCCCAAACTGTTCCCACAAAGTTGGGAGCGTGAAATTGTCCAAAATGTCTTTGTATGCTGAAGCATTAAGAGTTCCTTTCACTGGAACTAAGGGGCCAAGCCCAACCCCTGAAAAACAACACCACACCATAAACGACTTCTGCACATGGTGCACCTCAGCATGCGCTGACCCTGCTCTGTGGCCTACCACTTCGTAGCTGTTCCCAATTTCTTTCATTTTGTTATAATACCACTAACAGTTGACCGTGGAATATTTAGCAGTGAGGAAATTTCACGAATGGACTTATTGCACAGGTGGCGACCTATCACTGTACCACGCTTGAATTCACTGAGCTCCTGAGAGCGACCCATTCTTTCACAAATATTTGTAGAAGCAGTCTGCATGCCTAGGTGCTTGAATTCATACACTTTTGACCATGGAAGTGATTGGAACACCTGAATTCAATTATTTGGAGGGGTGTCCCAATACTTTTGGCAATATAGTGTTTCCCATAAATTACAGAAAGAAAAAAAAACATTTGTTTTTTGTATCAGGGTTGAATGGTTGAGTCTTCCCCAACTCACAATTGTATATCTTTTTAAAAAAGTAATGCGACAGTAACTTGAAAGTGTTTCAAAAACTAAAACATAGCAAAGGTGTTTCTTTAATATTAGTGACCAAACATATGGAGGCAGACAGATTTTTTTTTTTTCAAAACTAGAAGTAATTCTAGACTTGGATCATTTTATTCATAACAGCCACATTCATGAACAACATGAATTGATGGAGCCAACAGGATGTTTTTGGCATGCAAGAAATAATTACAAGTAACAGCTCTATGGCATCACTATGACTAAAACACTTCCAGTCCTCAGTGACGAATGTGCAGTGCTGTACATCTAATCATGTTCAACATATCTGCACCTTGTAAACATCCATTTTGGCATCCTCTTTATCTACACATTGAGCAGGTCAAGCTGGAATGAATTAGGTTTTCTTCATGTATACTGTATGCGTCTAATACAACTGCTATTATTATCAATATTAAAACAACTTAGTACAACAATGTACAGCTAATTTACAATGGACATACATGAATCCGGTCAGTGTAAAACTGACTGTGATGACTGGTGACATCTAAAGAATATAAGATGGACGCCATGTAAACGGAAGAAAGTCTAGTTTCTTCTGCTTCTATGGCCGG
Organism: Gobio gobio; assembly: GCF_949357685.1. NCBI lineage: Eukaryota > Metazoa > Chordata > Actinopteri > Cypriniformes > Gobionidae > Gobio > Gobio gobio. The sequence continues at coordinate 18,164,865 of NC_137104.1, read as the reverse complement.
TCTAGTTCACCAGCTCTATATTTAGTCACTATCCACACATTTGACTATGGCAGACATCTGAGTTATGTGGCGGTCACCGATTTCAAAACAACTGGCTTCCCTCAAGGCATGAGACACTATTGGCGGTTCCCTTCGAGACGTCATGGTCATGACTGTGTGCTTGACAGATGACAAGACAGATGTGTAAATGGAGCTGTCGGGTTAAGAGTCCTCAGAAAAAGCTCTGTGTGTGTTGGGAAAGCGCTGGTGGTTGTAGTCTGGATCATCACTCAGTCTTTTCTTAATATCACTCTTCACCTGGAAGACAATTAAGGATGAAAAAGGGTTTTAAAGGTTTAAAGCCATTTAGAGAGCAAGATCACAATGAATCTGCATGGACTGCATTACTGCGGGACTTGTAGCTTTAAAGTGCCCCTTTCTGCTTTTCTTTTTAGATATTACCTTTCATGTGGTTATATAGCTGTTTGTTCATTTAAAAGGTCTGCAAAGTTTCAAAAAAACAAAATGTCCGATAAATGAGAGTTATTGTCTCCAAAAAGAAAGAACCGATTCTGAACTGCCTGAAACGAGTCATCAGTAATTCCAGTCTTACTTCCAGTTAAAAACCTAGTAGGTTTGTAACAAATCTGCATAATGTCAGCCAATGGTCTTCATTGGCTGCCCGTGAACAGTGCTTCATTTGACCCGCCCTCAAACACGGTAGTTGTAAGCTGAGGCCTGGAAGAGTTTGGTTCGTGTTGTCGTCATGCTGAGAAGATGCTGTTTTCTGCGCTGCAAGAGCAAATCCACTTTGCATGAACTTCCAAAGGATAAGGAATCGGGCTCGAATTGATACGGTAAAACCATTATTGTTCATATCGCTGTGTATAAGTGCTGAGGAAGCCTCCGGTGCTGAAATTCAGATATGGTAATGGACGCTTAGTTTCCGACACGCACTGTTAACAGTAAACCAATCACAACAGACTGGGCCATCTAAACAGAGTAGACTCTCATAAAGGAGGGGTTCAAAGAGACTGAATCCTCGCTCTATCAAACTGTTGCAGATACTGTGAAAAAAGAGGTGATGCTGCAATGAATATTATGAGGGAAAAAAGTGTTTTTTGAACTTGGATCCATGTAAACCTATTGTAGAAGACCTCCAAAACTAAATTTGTAAACTATGCAATAGCATAAAAAGGGGCACTTTAATAATGTGAACTAATAATGTGGAATTGGAATCTAAATTGAGAGAGGGTGGGTGGATATGAAGATTATATGGGAATAAGACGAAGCTCACAGAAGCGGGGTGGGAAAAATCAGTGACAGTCCTTAGACTAAAACTATAGCCGTGTTTCCACCGCAGGAACTTTCCCCAGGAACTAGGAACTTTGGGGTGGTTTCGACCGCAGGAACCAGGGTCTAAATGAAGTTCCGGGTAAATATTTCCCCCTCCAAACAGACCTGCCCACAAGGTAGTACTTTTTCAAAGTTCCATTTTTTATCAACAGGCATTTTTAAGTCTTGCGAGGTTCGTTCTGCGTTCAGTAAATATCAGTCTTGCTCTTTCTGTCCGATGGCGCGTGTTATCTCAGCAATCGCACGGTCAATGTCCGTAAAAGCTGATAATAACGTTGACTTATTTGAAATCTAGCTTCACAAGCTTTCAGAATACGCTTTAGTATCAGTGCTTGTCTCTTTTCCGCCGTTTAGTTAATTACATATTTAGTAAACCAATACATAACTAGCAAAAGCAGCGCTGCTTGCATCTCCTCCATACTTGTTATTGTTGCAGAAAGTATTGCACAAAAATTATTATTGTCCGTCGCTGACTGGGAGGAGCAGCCGCGCGCAGTCCTACATCACCGAACTAATTTGCCTAATCTTCACAGTATTTTAGACCGCAGTGGAAACGCTGACAGTAGCAGGTCTGGGGGAAAAAAAGTTCCTGTAAAAAAAGTTCCTGGTACAAATTGTTCCGGATAATTTTGGTGGATACGGGGCTTATAACGATCATTTTTATTAACTGAAATAAAATATAAATATTAGATGAAAAACTTAAATTTAAATTCTAAATACAATTATTTAAAAAAAAACTAATAAAAATGACAAAAGCACATAGCAAAAGTATAAAAATAGTAATTCTATTAATTACTATTAAATTCATTAATTACTCTCCCTCATGTCGTTCCAAACCCATAAGACTTTCGTTCATCTTCGGAACACAAATGAAGATCTTTTTGATGAAATCTGGGCACTTTATGTCCCTCTGTTGACAATCTACGCAACTGAAATTTTGATGCTTCAAAAAGTTAATAAAGAGATCGTAAATCTAATCCATAGGAATTGAGCAGTTTAGTCCAAATGTCCTGAAGAGACTCGATCGCTTTATATGATGAACAGATTTAATGTATTCCAATTTAAACATTGATTAGCGAACATAAACAGGAGCTCAACCAAACCTGCTTGACGCACAAGAAGAAACCTCATGTGAAAGTTTGTACGTGCTGCATAACACACAAGTATAAACCTCATTGGTTCCAGCACATCAAGCGAACATGCTTGAGCTTCCGTTTACCCCAGCTGATGTGTGAGTTGATGAATGTTTATGTGAATAAAAGCCTAAATTCAATCTTTTCATCATATAAAGTGATCGAGAATTTTTCTCTTCAGAAAATGTTTGACTAAACCACTCAATACATATGGATTAGTTTTACGATCTCTTTATGAACTTTTTGAAACGTCAAAGTGGTAGTTGAGTAGCTGTCTATGGAGGGGCATAAATCTCACAGATTTAATAAAAAATATCTTCATTTGTGTTCCGAAGATGAACGAAAGTCTTACAGGGTTGAAAGTAATTAATGACAGAATTTTCATTTATGGGTGAACTAACCATTTAATAAATATAAACATAAATACTACAATAGTCTCAGGATGGATTAGGTGTGGTTTTAGCTTCTTACCTGTTGTGCGTATGCTTCCTGCAGCTCTGGTGCCTCCAGCTCCCCCTGTAGGCTGTCTGGGGCAGTAACAGGTCGCACCCCTGCTGTCCTGGCAGCTCGACTCACTGCTTCAGCTAAATTGAGGTGAGGACCCTCCCCCTGTGCAGTCTGTGAGCCACATAAATGTAAAGGAAGGATATCTGATCATTGCAATGCAGTTTGAATGAATTGTGAGAATGTAGTTGGTGTACAGACCTTCCTCCTCTTGGCTGGCATACCGTGCAGATAAGCATCAGACAGAGGAGGCTGTGCTTTCATCTTCCTCTGTGTCAACATGTCATGTCTTATAATGGGTACCCACTCCTGATTAACACAAATACCAAAACATTCTCGTTATTATTTATAGACTAAGGATAATAAATGAATAAAGTTAAAATTTGAACTCTGGACATTTATCTGTCATCAGCCACAAAATAAAAAATAATTATTGTTATTAGCCAGAATTTTAAAGGGGACATGAACTGGCTTTTAAAAAAAATATATACTGTTGTCTGAGGTCAACTTATTACGTTCGCGTGGTTTTTACATTCAAAAACATCATAATGAATAAGCTATAGGCTATTTTTCTACCCTGGTTTTGAGCCTCTCTCCTGGAACGCTCGTTTTTATGGGCGTGCCGCACTGAAGATTGGAAGTAAACGCCCACTGCTATGATTGGATAAGCTTTGGAAAAGCTTTACCCCTTGAGTACACGTGCGGAATTGTTTTGAAAGCGTGTGGGAAACGGCAACCGGAATGATTCGTCCCACAGGGCTCGCAAAATGTCTTTTTCAAAGAAACCCAATGATTTATCTCTCATCCACCCGCAATTCACTGGAATGTTATTTTTGTATTACTTGGCCCGCCCGATCGGTGGATATAACCGCGAACCATGCATCACTAACACACACACGCACAAGCCTCACTGCAGAGTCAGATAAAATCAAAGCATGATCAAAACTTCCACAATTGTTTTTTTCCTTCAAATATCAAATCAAGAGAGTGAACAACGCACATCAAGAAAGGAATGTTATTTCACTATGAGATAGCCGTCGGGCAGGTACGTTTGATATGTTTCGGTAGTCGGTCTGGAAAACACATAGGCCAGGGAGGAGCTATATGCAGCTCCATCCATCACGATGGACTTTTATATATCAAAGGCTGAATGAAAAGTTGATTTCTCAATTCATGACCCCTTTAATATCAGTGCATCCCTATTTGTGCTCTGTTATCTTTGAAGTCAATTATACGCTAGTGTACAACAAAAGGCTGGTACACTGAATCAATAGACAAAGTAGACAATAGAGTCTCACGGGTGGAACAGTTGCTGCCCATGGCTCCGCCTCTCCAGTTGACGCCTCCCTGTCTGTGGTTGCCATGGCTACCGCTCCTCGCAACTCTTCTAACAATGGCCTGCCGGGTGGTTCATCAACATCAGCAGTGTCTCCTGAGGATGCCATGACTTCCTCTGCAGTGGTGGCAGGAGCAGGAGACAGACCCTCTTCCATCTGGAACATATAATTACATATTCCTATCATAACATACAGTTTATAGTGCAGCCCACACCCAGATGTATTATCAACAGTTGTGCTGCTTAATATCTTTGTGAAAACAGCTGACACATTTTTTTCAGGATTATTCGATGACCAGAAAGTTCATAAGAACAGCATTTATTTGAAATAGACATCATTTGTAACATTATAAATGCATTTAATGTTACTTTTGATCTATCATCTAATTTACTGATGCCAAACTGTTTTATTACAAGAAAATAATACAATATGTATATCATTAATTGTAAAAAGTGTGTATATAATTAAGGTAAAGTTGCATATACTTTCATACTTTTCAAGCAGCTCATTTACAAATAATAATTTTCTGTGGCAGTCAACCAGACTTCATACCTCAACACTCATGTTATCTGACTGCTGGCTTGCTTGTGCATCTGACTCTGTTCTCTGGGAAGACTCGCTCTGTACATGAAAAAGATAATAGAAGCATATTCACTTCTGTATTCTGTGGCTCAGTTTGGGAGTGAATCCTGATGAGGGGGGAAATCTAAATCAGGTGTCCAAACCTGTTCCTGGAGGGCCAGTTTAGCTCCAACATGAATTAAAAACACCCGAATCAGCTAATCAAGGGCTGTGTCCGAAATCGCCCCATACTTAAATAGTTTGAGGGGACAGCCATTTGTAGTGGTGTCTAAAACCGTAGTGGACGACGTTACCGAGTGCACTCAATTAATGCCATTATGCACTGCAATAACATAGGCTGAATCCGAAATCACCACTATACCCTCAAATAGGGCATTATTTGAGGGGACAGCCATTTGTAGTGGTGTCCGAAACCATAGTGGATATAATTGAGTGCACTCATTCAATCCCACATTGCACCGCAGTAACGAGTGTACAGCCGATGTACACTCAACGGCATGTACGCTCGTTTTCATTCACTCCTTCAAGTGAACTGTTTTAGTGGACTAACGTAGGGAATAGTGAATGAGGGTTTAGGGGGCGATTTCGGATTCAGCCATACACTCACTCAACAGTTAGGGAATACCCATAATGCACTGTGAGGGTTGTGCTGAATGAATTCCCGCGTCTCGCCAGAAGATGGTGGCCGCAGTTGAATCATCCATCCATCCATTTTCCAAACCGCTGGTCCAATGTGGGTACAGTGTAATTTCATCCAGGTATAAATTCCTTTTTAATTTATTATCAAATTGTTTAATTAAGGTTCATACATGCTATTTTATATGACAGAGTTGAAGATAAATCTTTTCATTACTACTGGATCTGCCAGTTTGCTAAGTTCCAAAAGATTATTAAATATCAAGCACAAACTATGCAAAAGCGGCAGCCCTTCAGGCGCACTCAGTGTCTGAATTCGCTCACTCGTTCTCATTCACTTCTTCAAGTGGACTATATTAGTGGAGTAATGTAGGGAATAGTGGATGAGGGTATAGGGGACGATTTCGGACACAGCCTAGAAATTTCCAGGCAAGTATGTCAGAGCTGGTTGAAGTTGGCCTTCCAGGAACAGAATTGGACCCTCCTGATCTAAATAAAGGACCTGTGTATAGATGACGTGATGCTGGATCTGGTCTTCAGTGACTGGATTGTGCTCTAAAATCACATGCAGCCTCATGGTCATCATACTGGTCAACCAGTTCACCAGACTGGGGTTCACTTCTGCCGACATTCTCCTCTGAGTGAGGAACAAAACATGAACACATCAAAAGATATGCATTCAATGCAACACCAAACTATCTTCATGAGGATGAATCAATGGATCTTACAATTCGGTGGTTGATGACAGTGGTTAAAGCTCTTTGCTCTCCTCTTAAGCAGTACAGATTGAGGGCCAAACACTCAAACAGACCCTGAGTGCACAGGTACAGCAAGCGCTGGCCAAACATGTTATCTGGAAACACATTAGAAACAGTGTTGTTATAGTTAACTAAAACTATTACAAATTGTTTTGGTTAATTTAAATAAAGCTGGCATAAAATATAAGTATTACTTGTAAAAACTTGGCTAAAATTACTAAAACTGAAATAAAAATAAATTAAAGGGGTCATGTTTAAAAAAAAAAAGTATAATGTTGGAAAGATTTTTATATCAAAAACACATTTTAATTCAGAATAGCTCTTTTCTGTTCTGTTTTTGACCCTCTCTTGGAAAAACTCAATTTTGATAGACATGCAGCCTTGAAGACTTGGAAGTACACACCCACTGCTATGATTAGATAACAGTTTTGCATATTAAAATAATGTTCAACATTCAAGCTACATGTGTGGAATTGTTTTGAAAACTTCAGATGTTAGCCATACAGGTTTGAGCCAAAGTCTGATCCTGAATCAGCTCACAAACCTACATGTAAACCCTTGTGTAAACTAATTATGAATGAATGCTCCATTGTTTGCTGCAGTCATTTTTATATTCATTGTTCATCATTTTTAGTTTTGAAAGTAAAGCGAGTACATATCAAATGATCTGAATGTCTAACAGACAAAGCAATAGTGATGCACGATAAAAACATTGTTACACTTGTGTGTTGCGACATTACAGTTGGATCCAATTAATTCGGCACTGAATCATCTTTTATTTTTAGTCTCTCAGAAAAGCCTGGGTCAAACTGTTTCTTGTTTAGAAACGAATCTGCAGTAAAATAAAGCGAACAAACGGACAGTTCATCCACGCTTAGGATCAGAAGGAAGGCTGTTTTTCTCTACAACTTGGCACTTCAAAACATCTTGTAAGCCTCAGAGGCAACTCTATCATTTTGTCGCTGGAGTAATCCTGTGTTTGCATCTCTCTTGTATTTACTACTAAATGACATGTGCAAATAGGTGGGCGGGGCTAAAGAAGCAATGCTGTATAAGGCCCCGATCAGACAAAATGCGTTTTTCAGGTTTGAAAACGCGAGGTGCACCGGTTGGTTGACGTTTTTTAATTTAGAAAATAGCAGTGCACTGTGGTTTTTTTAATGTTTCTGGGCAACCCCCGAATCAGCTGTGCTGTCAGTCTAATCAAGATAACCGTCACCAAAACAGAAGGCCCGCCTCTCCATTTATTCGATTGGACAAAGAAAAAATAAAATAAAATCGCTTTTCTGCTCAGAGTAAATTTTTTTTACTCCATGTGCTCAGAGCGCTCCTTCAAAAATGCGAGGCACAGCAGGCGGTCAAAAGGCAAGGCGCCCGGGGCACATAACGCTCACTGCCAACAGAAATCTATTAAAAAAAAGGCACCTCTCACTGCAAAAACGCGATCTGTCTGATCGGGGCCTAAGTTGCCGTTGATCATCTTCTGCCGAGACGGTCTTTCATCGCACTATGATATCATACTGAGGCAAAATCTAAAACGAGTCATTTTGGGAACTTGGTTTAAATAAAAGCGTTTTTTGGACTAACAAGGAAGTTTTGAGTTTTGAAACTTACAGGGTATTTTTATAGTACAATGACCTCTTAAAGGGTTAGTTCACCCAAAAATGAAAATTCTGTCATTAATTACTCACCCTCATGTCGTTCGACACCCGTAAGACCTCTGTTCATATTCGGAACACAAATTAAGATATTTTTGTTGAAAGCTGATGGCTGAGAAAGGCTTCAGATAGGCCTCCATTGGCATTCAGTACATTAATACTCCCAAGACCCATAAAAGGCACTTAAAACGTCGTTACAAAGTCCATCTCACCACAGTGGCTCTACAATAATTTTACGATGCGACGACAATAGTTTTTGTGCGCAAAAAAAAATCAAAATAACACCTTTATCCAACTTGTTATTGTCTTCCGTGTGTGCCTCCACGACGCATGCGCGAGAATATGACGTAGCGCCGCGGTTCGGGAATCCATGAAATGCACACTTAAGCCCCATTTTGAGAACTACGCTGAGACCTAAAGCACGATCAATGTAGAATCCAACAGCTTAGATACGCGCGTCTTCCTCTGCTTGTAAACAAATCCCTTCTGGATCATGTGTCCGAGCGCCGGATCTGCGTCATATTCTCGCGCATGCGTCGTGGAGGCACACACGGAAGACAATAACAAGTTGGATAAAGGTGTTATTTTGATTTTTTTTTTGCGCACAAAAACTATTGTCGTCGCATCGTAAAATTATTGTAGAGTCACTGTGGTGAGATGGACTTTGTAACGACGTTTTAAGTGCCTTTTATGGGTCTTGGGAGTATTAATGTACTGAATGCCAATGGAGGCCTATCTGAAGCCTTTCTCAGCCATCAGCTTTCAACAAAAATATCTTCATTTGTGTTCCGAATATGAACGGAGGTCTTACGGGTGTCGAACGACATGAGGGTGAGTAATTAATGACAGAATTTTCATTTTTGGGTGAACTAACCCTTTAAATGTAAAAGACCAAGAAAAATTGAATTTCTCAATTCATGACCCCTTTAATGCTATATAGAAATTCTAATAATAATAAAACAAAACAAAAACACAAATGAAAAAAGCACATAAGTATTAAAATTAAATGATGACTGAAAATATAAAAATAAAAGCTAATTAAATAATAAATACTATAACTGTATATAAATAACACAAAAAAAACTGATGAGAAAGTGTCAAAAACAATGTTACATATTGCCAAGTGGGTGTCCATTTGTACCTTGTATCATATCCTTTGAATTATTGATTTGATTGATCAGATTATATTGTCTCCATGAGAGAAAAATTCATGGAATTTGATTTGTTAGGGCCAGAGCAGTTTTTGGGTCCGTGTTTGTGTGGATAGTGTGGTGGTCACCTGTACAGCGCAGAATGTGAGTAGCCATGCGAGTGAACTGTTGTCTCAGGAAGGACATGTTGGTTTGGATGATGTCCACCCCCTCTCGAACGGTCACTGTGGACTGAAACAAATAAGGTACTATCAGTTAGAGTGTCTGGTGAACAAAATATTTCAGGATTAATCAGCAAAAAAGACTTACAAAACTCTCTGCAACATACTCCTCGAGTCCATTGATCAGATCCTCAGCAGCACTCTAAATAACAGAAACAATACCATCATCCCCCGTAACATGCATTCAATAGAAAAGTGTTGTTTCGTAAGTGTAAAGATCAGTATTACTCCGTTTGTGATATTGTTAAGAAATGTTATTCATTTTAATGGATCAGTTCTTTCGAAGTGTCCATTTCAATGAACCAGTGAATAAATGATTTGTTTACATCATGACTCAAAAAGGTTCTAAGAAGTCCACGTTAGGGGTGTGCGACATGTATCGTCAAGGATAATATAATAATTATTGTTTTAACAATATGCAAGCTGACATTACAGAGTGTCACTTACTTGAGAGTGCAGCCTATTAGAATGCAATGAAGTTCCAAACAAAGCCACAGCAGAACTGTTGTGTATCTCCGAGCAACACACTAGTGTTTCATTACTCAATGAATCAGGATTTTATAACAAATCTTTAGAGTGAATGATTCAAATAACGCATTCATAAAAATGCTCACTTAATTCGTTTCTGAATGAATCAGCCTTTTTAAACAAATCTTTTTAATAAATATGTGTGTTCAACTTGAAGCGGCGTACATACCGATTGCTCATACCGATTGGTGTATATTGTCTGATCATAGTGCCGCCAGAGCAATTAGAGAGTAGTAGAGAGTTTGCCTTTGAATCGCTCTTACTGTACTTGCATTACACCAGTCTGTGTAGCACTGCTTCAAGTTGAACACACCTAATGACTGAATGACATTTAACTCTTTCCCAGCCAGCGTTTTCAAAAAAAGTTGCCAGCCACCGCCAGGGTTTTTGATCATTTTCACAAAAATGTAATGGCCCATAGAATATTTTGTTGTATGAATATCTGAGCATGGAATATATCAAAAGAAAGAGTAAACCCTCTGCTTTTAAACAAAAAAAAAAGTTTATTCTAGCTTCATGCATTCCTTTTTTATAAACACTTAAATATGGGTAAGTTTCATAAAAAAAACAAAAAAAAAACATTTGTTTTGTCAAAGACAACATCCAGATCAGATTCAGAGTGATGATCAAACACAGATGGACTAGATCGAGTCCATCAACACCCTTCACAGTCCTATAGCTCGTCCTGGGTCGACATTTCATTCAGTAACATTAGGCGGTTTTGATTTATGTGATGTTTAATGTTGATGATCACGTTATTTTACATAAGCATCTGCTTACATACGATCGCTTGTTTTTTTGCGTCTTCTTCGTCTGTGTTTTGATCAGGAGATTCTGTACTCATTCAGAAAACGCAAAATAGCGCCCCCTAGCGTATAACAGTGAAAACACGGAAACCTGGAAAATTCCATGTTTGGCTGGGAAGCGTTTTCTCACAAATAACGAAAAATTCAGTGTTTGGCGGGGAAAGAGTTAAATGCCACTTCATATGCAGCTTCTGTAACACCTCTGGAGCGCAAAAATGGATTTTGTTGACATTGGATTCATTTGATTGATAAAAGCCCTACAGTGCCTTATTGCGCTAATTGAATCCATTGATTACATTTAAGAATTTGACGTAAAAGATGACAGTAGTTCGAAATAGCTTGCCAAAAGCAAATTTTCCGGAAAAGTTTGCTCCGGCTGGTAAAAACCTTTAAACTACCATTAGTCCATGCCGAATACTTCTCTGGTTCATTTCTTCTGTTCAGTCCGTCAAGGTCAGATGCAAGTAAAAACATGAACACATTTCTGAGAGCTGATTTATAGTGGAAACTTAAACTTATAATTATAATTGAAAGCAACACTGATACTGCTTTTTCATGTTTAATATTGTAAAGCTGCTAGCTTTAAGGCAATCTATTGTATGAATGACTATATTTTTAAAAATGACGTGACTGGAGTGCTGAATTGCTTTGGGAGTCAGCTATCGATGTCAGGCCTAAAACAGCCAAGTTTCTAAGCATAATTTTAGTCAATATCGCACACCCGTAATCCCCATGTGACATTTCACTGAATATATTCCACAGTGTATGAGATCTTCATGTTGAACTGCGGTAGCGAAGGTCACATGAAAGTGGCGTGAGCTCAGACTCACAGCTATGTTGGCATCATTGGGCTCTCGGCCCTGGAGATAGTGCTCAGTGAAGAAGGTTGTGAGTTGGGGCTGGATGCGGCTCAGAGGCTGAGGATTACCATGCAGCAGCAGAACCATGTCCACCATTGAGAAACTCTGACAAACCAGAGACAGCAGATCTCCAAAAAACCCTACCAAACAAACACAGATGACAAAGTGAGTCATAAATTGTGACACTGTGCTGTTCTTTGAGTTGCGCTACAGGAACACTACAGGCCCTTACCCACTGCATCTCCAGATCCAGGTGTGAAGAGGTTGCTGGTCTGGGAAAGTCTCTGGATAAACTGGGCGATGCTTTCAGTATTGCCTTGGCCAGCCCCCAGAGAGCCCATCATGGTGGACAGGACACCCTGCACGATGCCTGTGAAAAGCTCAGGGCTGAGGGTCTCTCCACCTCCACTGGGTGGCTGAGGGGCAGTAGTGGGGGTGGGTCCTGAAGGGGCAGGGGGTGTGGCTTGTGAGGGTGGAGGCTGCTGGTTTGGTGGAGGGAACACAGGCTGACCGGACTGAAATAAAAACAGGGCATTCAAATGGACAGATTTGGTAAGATCAGACCGCAAAGACAGAGAAAAGCACTAGTGGTCAACCGAAATTGAAACTAATTAAATAAAAAAATGCTATATACTATTCACCGATATAATCAGTATACCACTAAAAAACACCAACCTGAATGAACTCAGACAAGCCTTGAATGAACGCAGGGACACCTGGAATAGTCACTGTAATGGAGGGAGCACCTCCAGACACCCCTCCACCAGCTCCCGCAACTCCTCCCAGGAGAGAGCCCAGAAGCTGAGCTAGGTTATCTCCTGGGCCGCCCTCTTGGGACTGACCCACGGACGCCGTGCTAGTGGTATGGGTGGACGTCTGACCGGACGTGTTGGTAGAGGATGGAGCAGCAGAAGAGGAGAAAGAGGAGGAGGAAGAGGAGGAAGAAGAGGTAGAGGAGGAAGTAGAGAAAGAGAAGGACTGGGATGATGAGGTAGAGGATGTCTGGTCCCCTGACAATGGAAAACATAATGTGTTTAGAAGCTGTGTGTTGCTTAACACAGGAACTAAATAGGTAAGGACAACTTACCTGTGTGCAATGGCATCAAAAGCTGCCCAACCAAACCACTGACCATCTGTGTGAGAGGAGAAGACATCATAGGATTGCCCTTGATTGAGGAATGAAAAATGGAACTATGAGTTTTTTATCTCTCCAGAATACAATAATGCAGAGCTCGACAAGAAGGACTGCCTGATGGACCTGGGCCAGCATGAAAAATGCTCAGGACTGTTGACTGCCAAGTCCTGCCAATTTAAACATTCAACCAATTTTAAACCACTCAAGCTCAAGAAAGAGAACTCAATTCAGTACTCGAGCCTGCAAATACTGAATTGAGTTCTCTCTCTAGAAAAATATTTAGAATTGAGCCCTGTAATGTAACATAAAGGTTCATACTTGATTAGTCTGTTGTCCTGCTGAGGGAGGTACTGCTGCCCGTAGGTTGATGGTGGTCCCTCTGGTGCTCATGGGTTGGGGGATGCGTGGGGATAAAGAGGGGCGTGTGATGACCACCCTGGCCTGAGGTGGCGGAGGGGCCGGGTTTTCTCCATTCTGAGCACCTGTGCCAGCAGTGCCCTGCTGCTGCCCCTGGTGTCCGGCAGAGGCTGCATTTGCCATGGCGACAGCCTGCTGGGAGATCTGATGCATGATGGCCTGCATGAACTCTGGCGGCAGACCTGGTATGTGGATGGGCGCTGTGGTGCCTTTAGAGGACAGATACAGAGAATTCAGTGAAGAGAGACTATTAACACTGCTGACAAATGAAACTGCAGTAAGTCTGAATTCTACACAGAAAACTACAGACATCTGACTAATAATAGCTGCTTTACATTCCAGTGCACAAATAGTGCTTAATCACTGCTCAAACTCACATCAATTACTCACCCTCATGTTGTTCCAAACCTCTATGACTTACTTTCTTCCATGGAACACTAAATGAGGACTCCTGAAGAATGTCCAGAGCAGTGTTGTTATTGATAACTAAAACTATTAAAAAGAGTTTTCATTCATTGAAATAAAGCAAAAATACAATAAAATATAAAGATTAGTTCAAAAACTTAGCCCTAAAAAAAAATGTTGCCTTGGAAAATAGAAATAAATCAAGTTAACTTTGAAGAACTAAAATGACTAAAATAAAACCTAGAAAAATAAAAGAAATCAAAGCTAAATAGGAATGTAAAAAAATTTAATAAAAATTAAAAAGGCACATAAAGCCTGGAACACACCAAGCCGACGGTCGGCCGTCGGGCGGTTTTCTCGGTGTGGCTGACATTTGTCCTCGTTTGTTGTGTTGACGTTTGTTGTGTTGGCTATTTTTCAGCCGATTCGACATGTTGAATCGGCGTCTGTGCTTGTCGGTCAGTCGGGCCATATGATCGTTCTGATTGGCTATTCTGCTAGCGAACCAGTGCACGAGAAAAAAACAAACAGAAGTGATCGTCTGTGGTGAGCGAGATTACGAGGTGCTTTATTTATGTAGGGTATACGGGTAGCTCTTCCGGTTTCTCGCTTTGAATAACAAAAATAACAAAAACAGACTACAGCCACCAGCTGGTACGGAAAGCTATTTACTCTTACGCAGGCGCAGAACTGACGTGCTACTTGGCCGTCGGATGTCGAGCGTCTGCTTGGTGTGTCAGGGCAACTTTGGACCCATACGCTGCTGACGTGAGCCAACTCAGCAGTCTGCTTTCATTGCCACTAGTTGGTCAGTGTCAGTTTGATGTGTTCCTAGCTTTAAACAATAGCTTTAAAATGAAAACTGAAATGATATAAAAGCTAATACTGAATAATAATAGTTACTATAATAGTGTATGAATAATACGAAAATAACACTTGATCAGAGAGCTTTTACTTCTTCAAATGGAGCTCATTTGTATGTTTTGAGCTCATTTGCCCTGGTCCCGATTTACTTCTGTTCTATGGAGAACACACACTCTGGAATTTCTGTAAATATTTCCTGTTTTGTGTTCCACGATTTCAAAACACGGCCTCATGAAGCTTAGAAAAGTTATGAATCAGTGAGTCGAATCATGATTCGGATCGCGTGTCAAACCGCCAAACTGCTGAAATTTAGCGATCCAAACTGCTCATTCGACTCACTGATTCATAACTCTTTGAAATCGGCATCACTATATAAGTCGTTATTTAGGGTTTTTTTGCGCACAAAAACTGTTCTCGCCGATTCATAAAGTTATTTTAGAACCACTGTAGTGAGATGGACTTTGTAACGACATCTTTAGTACCTTTTAAGGGTCTTGAGAGTGAACCGTGCATTGTGCCAATGGAGGCCTTTCAGAGCCATCAGATTTCATATCTTCATTTGTGTTCTGAAGACGAACGGAGGTCTTACGGGTGTCGAACGACATGAGGGTAAGTAATTAATGACAGATTTTTCAATTTTATGTGAACTACCCCTTTAAGCCCAAAACACACCCATGACTCATTAAGAGACTAGGTACAACCCTTTTGGACTATGTGCCTGGCACACAGACCATTTTTTCTGCCTTTAAACCAGCAAAAGTGGATTCGGACATGCCCTAAGTGCACCTGTGCCATGCTTTCAGACCATGCGCTCAGATCGTTAAAATTAACCCAGGGAGTTAAAATGGGTTTAAACAACATGAGGGCCTGCAAATGATGGTAAAAGTGAAGTATTAGTGAACTATTCCTTTAACACACATATCACATGTTAATGTTGGCACAGCTGGTTACTGACTATAGAGAGAGGTGGAAACTAACCAGTCTCTCCAGCAGCGCTGGGGTTCTGTTGCCTTTGGCCCTGCACTCCACTGTCTGAATCTGCTGCACAGAAATGCACAGATCAGTGGCTGGCAGTGACACTACAGCCACCCATTCCAGGTCTGAAAAAGTCATTTTCTGAAAGCAACTATTTTAAATCGCACAAATCAGAATGATGAAGAAAAGTGTTTGGGTTCTTCAGAAGTGTAGCAGACCTGGAATGGGCAGCATGGCTGAAACAAAATGCTAAAATCACTGGGGTCTGATTGGGTGGGTCGGTTTGTTGACATACCATCCAGGTTCATCTGCATCATGACCACTGGCTCCATGGTTTGGTGAGTGATTCTGATCACTCTTGGAGTCCCCTGACCGTGACCCGTCTGTTGACTGGCTCCATTCGGTGGAGGAGGAGGTGCCTGGCCCTGTTGCTCTGATTGGTTGCTGGGCTGTGAGGGTTGAGCCTGACCCTCGCTTGTCTGTCTGCTGTTTGAAGTCATGGTCACAGTAGAGCCCAGGTTCACCTGGAAGATGACATATTTTGCAAGGTTGACCGTTTGATACTAACTGTATGAAAATCGCTTTGAACGTATAGTGGTTAGCTCACCGGAATGGGAATATGGGGCAGTCCACTCTGCAGCACGACAGGGGAGGTGTAGTGAGACATCGGCCGCACCACATGCAAGTGACGGGGAGGCTGAGCTGACAAATTGCATCGAAGGTCACTCAGAGACACCAATGTATTGCCAAGAAGATGGAGTGACTCTCCAATCAAATTGAGAGTGCGCTGATCTTCCTCACGTTCTTGAGTCTGTCCGAGGAAACAACAACTTTTCAGAAAACGAACACTGCCATTTATACAGCACACCTGACAATTATGTAGCATTACATCTATCTAGTGCAGGGGTTCTCAACTCCACTGAGGTCCACTTTCCTGTGATCGAACTCACATGCCTGTAGCTTTCTAGTAATCCTGAAGACCTTGATTAGCTTGTTCGGGTGTTTGATTAGGGTTGGAACTAAACTCTGCAGGAAAGTGGAGTTGAGAACCCCTGATCTAGTGCATACATTGTTATTGTAGTCAGCAGAACTGGCCGCTCCAAGGATGGAATGTGTCCTCTCCATGAAGGGACGAAGACGCTCCTCCACCCTTCGAACCTCTGACAGAACCTCCACCAACTCTAAAGGGCTTGGGTGACTGTTGAGACAGAGAAAAATGTATTGGAGACATGTGATCTTTGGCCCAGTCAGAATATGGACACGTTAATATGTTAATTAATACTTATATTCAGCAAGGATGCAATTAGCAAGGACAAAAGTAACAGTAAAGATATTTATAACGTTAAAAAAAGCTATTCTTTTTTAATAAATTACATTTTAAAATTAGCCTGACAACATCAAGATATTGGGTCTGGGAACACACCATTGGCAGGGCCCAATCCGAGGGGCGGGATAAACGGTTGTCTTTAAAATTCCCTCTGCACGCAATAAGGATAGCGCTACAACCAACCAGAGCAACGAAGAAGGTGAAGCTGAGCTAGTTGATAGATTAAACTTTTGCCGTATCCGGTCGGCAAAACTCTGAACACATCTTCCTTTTTTAAGAATGACTTCAGTGCCATTCTTTGTTCTTTTCTCAAAGAAAAGCTTAACTCCAAGTCTTCCAGAGTCGATTCGAAAGGCCGCTGTTTGCCAGCTTCTTTGTTTTCAAGTAGCATGCGGAACCGCCGCAACTCTGCCGTCATTATGTTAAGCCTGCCCACCGACTCTACGCGATGTGATTGGCCTGACTAGAGTTTGGTTTTTCCAATTCGCAAGCCAGTTGCTCGACGCCCTGGCTGCAAATTGTATTTGCTGCCGCTAGGCTATTTCTATATAGATTTCTAGGCTATTTTAAAATACATTAAAATAGAAAAAAATAGTTATTTTAAATTGTAATGATCATATTGCCGTTTTTTTATTTTGTAATTTTTTAACAGTAATGTATGTCACATAATTTTCTATTTTTTATAACAATGCAGGGTTAGTTCAGGTTTTAAAATGTCATGTGGTGCGACTCCCCAAAAAACTATGATATTTGGGACTTAATGATCATGATATTTTTACTTCTTATGCTTAACACAGGAACACAGAAACTTTTACTTCTATATTTAAAAACATTTTTGAAAATATTGATTAAGATGTGTACACAGCACACATCTATTCAAGGTGTAAGAAAACATGCAATGATGTTTTACTTATTGGTTACACTAGAGCCATTTTCTTGGTACATTTTTTCAAAACCATATGAAACCACATGATACAAGTACATTACGTGCTTGGTACATGAATTTTTCCTTTTATTTATCACTCTTTATTTGCCTTTGACCCTAATATTCCGCTCTTACTTGGGTCCAGATTGGGTTGTTCCTTCTGTCTGCGAAGCAGAGGACGAGGGTGGAGGTGAGGAGCTGTCCATTGGTTGTGCTGAAAATGATGATGATGATGTCTGAGAAGGTGGTGTCTCCTGCTGAGATGACAGTTGACTTGATTGACCCTGAAAACAAGCATCATCCTGAATCATTATTAATGTACAAATAAGAAATCCCATAAGATGGTTTTATTTGTTGGATGTTTGTTCTGTACCTCAAGCCTGTGGATTAAAGCCTGAGTCTCTCGCAGCAAGCTTTCAGCCAGCTGGAGCCTCATCCTGGGCTCGCTCTGCACTGATTGGTCCACGTTGATATGGACATCCACAGAGCCACTGCTCTGTGAGAGAGGAAATAAATGACTGTAGATGTGTCCAGAGATGACCTTTTGTTTTAAACAATAGGCTGTGATAACACAAAGCACAAGTGCTTCTAAGACAAACATTCAGGAACACTGCTTATAATGTTTATTATTGTGTAAATATATAAAAGGTGAAGTTAGGATGACTCACTCCAGTGCTAGTGCTCACTCTAACATTACGTCCAATTTCTCCAACACCAGCCAACATTTGCTGCACTGACATCTAGAGGGGTGAAGAAATTTATATTTTCTCTGATAGCAGAATCATTCATGTATGTATTATATTGGATGTCTGAGGTTAAGTGATCATGTATTGCAAACACGTGTCTCTTGACGTAAGGGAAGCACTGTAACCTGTGCTTGCTGGGAGTCCATGATGTTCACAGGCAGGTTAAAAGTGCCCAGCATAACATAGTTGTTTGCATTACGATCGTGCGAAGTTCCTGGAAAAGTGGTGGACTGAGAGGAGGTGGATCCCCCATCCGTTGCACCTGAGGAGCCACCTCCTCCTCCCCCGGACTGACTGCTCTGAGGAGGTGCTCGCTCCACAAGATGAATGACCTTCCCATCAACATCTGAAAAACAGCAAAGCTGTGATAGAAACATGCTTGATAGAAAAGTATTTATCATTTATATCACACACAGACAAAAAAAACTTTTGACTACCGATCTACTTGGCCTTAGGGCTGTACGATAATGGTTAAACTGATAATAATCATGCTCAAAAATTATAAGCTGTTCTAATATGAGAAATTAATGTTTACATTTGAGCATAATTATTGAAATATAAATGCAGTTTACATCTCGCAATTATGACTTTCTCAGTAAACTCGCAATTGCAAGTACTAAAGTCAGAGTTGCGTGATGTAAAGTCAGAATTCCGAGTTTATATCTCACAATTCTGACTTTATATCACGAAATTCTGACTTTATAATGCGCAAAACTTCTTTTCTCAGAATTGAGATATAAACTCGCAATTGCGAGTAGTGTTGACAAAAGTGCCGACCGCGACACCAAGTTGGTACTGAAATTTTAAAAATGTGACGCTTTGAGCGCTGTTGAGCTTGAATCATAAACACCTCTGACTGGCCATCGTGCTCACGCGCTCATCGGATGCGTCTGTGATTGGCTATGATCAACGCATGGAAGTGTTTGAAAGTGGGAGCGGGAGCGTTTGAAAGCACAAGTAGGCATTGACTGGTAGGCTGATAGGCGCCTGCATTAAAACGCTCCCGTGTGTATCTGTGTAAAGCTGGGCAAGGGCATACACTGTGCGATTTTGCGATACACTGGGCCGAATTCTGACTCGTGCGACTCTTTTTTGGGTCGGGCCGATTTTCAGCTTTTCAGCTTTATCGTGTGTCGTTTGTTGTGAGGTGTTCGTGCAGTGTACGGGGGGGGAAACGAGAGGCGACAAACCTCTCCCGATCGGCAATCGGATGGTCAGATGAATTTCTGGCATGTCAGAAATTCTGGTCGCTCCTTGTGAGGTTATTAAACAGCTGAAGCAGAGCTACGAACTGATTGCCCTATTTCTCATCACTGCGCCTGCACGAAAGCAGAAGTTGAACCATTTCATCTTTAATGCAGCAAGAAAGAAAACGAAAAGAGGGAGATCTTTAAGTTCTGTAGGCAGTTATCAAATAGCAGAAATTTAGCAAACTGTTGCTTGCCTCCAGTTCGTGTTGTAAAATGGATAATCTAAGACGTTCAAACCATCGTGTTTAGCCCATCAGTGCCTCTTTTATTCATTTAACTTTGAATATTAATTTACTTGTTTTACGTTCACAAATTACTTTATTAACTATTTTTTATTAATTTTATTATCATGGGAAAAATGTGAACCGTTGTCCATCATTTGACAAAAGAAAAGAATGACAAAATGTCACGGCGCAATATAGATTTTTTTCTTTTCGTTTTAAATCATGAAGGCGAGTCAGTGGATATCACGCAAAAACTGCAATATTATGCAGAGTATCGGTTATGCATTGATGCGTTATAAAATTAGCACGGGGCAATACATGTAATATCAATTTAATAATAAAAGTAGGCCAACCCTAATAATAATGTTCATTTATATACATAAATTGTAAATGGTCTTGATATCGATAGCTGATGCATTTGATAGGCTCTCTCTCTATTATAGGTTTTTTCACGCATATTTCACTCGTACAGTGTGAGCAGACAAGTCACGCTCGACGATTGGACCGCACAGTGTGAGCACATAAATCGTGAGCTTTGGCTTTACATCGCATGCGATCTACTCGTACAGTGAGTAGGTAACCTTGCTGAAATCGCACAGAAATCGTACAGTGTATGCCCAGCTTAAGCGCTCTGTGAAAAGTGGCATTGATGTATATTTATAACATGTTTTTGAAGCGCTGGCCATTGTAGCCAATCACAGATGAGCGTGTGAGCACAATGTCCATTCAGAGGTGTTTCCGATTACGCTCAACAGCGCTCAAAGCGTCACATTTTTTAAATTTCAGTACTGACTTGGTATCGTGGTATAGCCTGGCGTGGCCATACTCAATTCTAGTCAGAATTTGAGTCTGGTACCGCTCCATTGAGCTTTGATTATGGGGCGTGTTTCAACCGAGCCAGGAAAGACCTCAATTGGATTGACCCACAACCAATCAGAGCAACGGAGTGACGCGTAACGTTAGTTGTCAAATGTCAACAGAACTCAACTGCACTGTGTTGCCAAGTCCGTGTTTTTCTCCATGTCCGCGGGTTGAAGCGACCCCAATTATGTGATTATATAAACCCAGGAATGCAAATTTTAGCAGGCAACCTTGCCAAAATAACATATTTTGCCAACCAAACGCCATTTTTTTCCGGAGAACACCCCGGAAAGTTATTGTTTTGGGCTATAGTTTTGAGTAGCAATTGTGCGCGACATTGCAAAAACACTTGGAAACCCTGTCTGCACGCACGCTGGATTAAGTAGCGTTACAAGAAAAAGATGAGTGTAAACGATCTTTGCCAGTAATAAAATTATTTAAGGATACACAGAGTACTTACCAACACGATCATCGTTTCTGAGAGAAATAGTGAAGGTGAATGCATATACGAACAACTTCTCCAGTTTAGGATAAGAGCAAATTCAACCCAAGAGCCTTCGATGACGTGGATGATTACGTTACTGTTTATCATCTGTCCATCATCGTCTAAAGCCCGCCCTGACAATTTCATTGGTCCGAACAGTTTCTGTTCGGGCATAATTACTCCTCTATGGAGCGAGTCCAGACCGAATTGCCCGAGCAAAAAAAATTGTGGGCGGGACTAAATTCGGCTGGCATCCAGGCTAATCGTGGTAGGTACTTTTGACAACACTAATTGCGAGTTATAAGGTCAGAATTGCGTGTTTAAAAAGTCCAAATCTTAGGGGGTAAAATACAGACTTTTTTCTCTCGCAATTGCGTGTTATAAAGTCAGAATTGCGAGATAAACTTGCATTTCTGAAGAAAAAAAAATTCAGAATTGTGAGATCATTTTTTTTTATTTTCTATTCTATGCAAGATTCCATAGAATCTACATTATGAAAGCTGCCTTAAGAAGCTTCTAAAACAGTGTTGACAACAACAAAATGTATTGTTGTACAGAGGCTACATAAATGCATTTAGCAGTAATAAGCAATCACATTCGCAAACTTGAGATTCATGTTTAGAGCACAAGCAGAGGTCACTAAACTCCAACATACATGTTGAATATTATGTTATTTTGCAGTGCAGAGAGAACATGTGCACATGGTTGCCAAGTTGGGAAGAAACACTGGGCAGAAAAGGTTAAAGTGGACATGAAATCAAATTTTACAATTCCTATTTTTATATTTAATATTGTAGTGTTTACTATAACTGATTTATCTGTGCACTTCATTATTTTTTTTTTATTAATTTACCCTTATAATCTTTAATCAAATATGTTAACTTTCCCTCCCCCATCGAAACGACTTCTCTTCTCTCCCGGTCATGTGTTATGGCGTGAGGGCAGGGCTATCGCCCCCTGTCTCGTTTCTGCACCACCTCTCAGAAACATGTCACTGATCGTATGAATATAAAGGTTAGGTGCATTTTTCTCGGTGCACACAATACTTTCTTCAGGAAGGACTTGAGGCAAAAAGAGAGAAATTTGAGAAATAAAAGCTTTTTTTTTAATGTAAAAATTACTCAATATAGTCGGACGAACAGGTTGTCATGACGGCTCGTGACGCTCACGGCGCGCCACCCTATAAGGGAGAGCTGAGAAAAAGTTTTACAGAAATAAAATGAGTGAAATCTGTAGCATAAACCAGCGAAAAGTGAGGAAATATGCTCAGTAACATATGTAGAAAAGATTTAGAGAGAAAAGAAATGTATTTAAGAGATAGATCGAGTTTTTCCTCCACAACTGAGTGCAAACTGGCATTCAAATCTGCCTCCATTTTGTTAGCAACGCCCAACTTCCAGCGATCCAATCAATTCCTGAAGGACGAAATCAAGCCTCGCCCTACATTTTTTCTAATTTCAGAAACCGTTTCACACTGATATATACGTCACAATAAGGAGAAAAAGATGACCTCAACTTCCGATTGATGCTCTGGTTGGGGATTTAAACTTTAAACCAATGTCAAGATCATGGCAATGTCAACAAACAAAAAAAGCCACATTCTCAGGATAAATAACCAGCAGAGGATAATAACAGATGATTATTCTTAATAAACTGAAAGAAGCAGCAATTGTGATCAAGTTTAAAATACAATTAATCATGCAGCCATACTTTGTCTGATTTTGCCAATGAAAATATTATATATAGTATGATATATAATGACTACTCTTATTATTTGTGCCAAAGTAAGATATGGTAAAACAGTAAGAGTAGTATGGGACAACTGTCACCTGTTTACTGCCTAAAATAAATGAATGTGTGTTTGAAACTAATCGGTTGCGTGAACAATTCAATGACTCGGTAATGAAAACAGTCACCCGTCCACCTACTGGCGCTGTGACGCAATGACTGGAACGCGCCAAAAACGGACACGCGTAGTGATGCAAGCAGTGGGAAGTAACGTTACTGCAAACGAGCAAAAGCAGACATAAAGGCGTGACTCACTGTATTCTGCAAGTGTCCTGTCATCCTGCAGCACTTTACCCTGGTAAATCAACCTCTGTTTATCCACCGGGATATCAACGGAGGAAGCAATGTGCTCTTTAAACTGCTTCACCGTCCACTGAGAGAAAGTAAAGAGAGGTGACAATCAGATTGTGAACTTCAACGTAAATGATTTATCAATGTAAAGTGTGTTTATCAGCATTTCAATATAGCGGTATGGTTTTATACTGTACAATAACACTGTGAACTAAGCTATTTGGGTTACTCATACAAAATAATACAGCGCAATTGATTCCATGATGTGTGCGTCCATGACTGATGAACTAGAACACGCACCTCTCCCCTGACAGTGAACGTCCTGCTTTGGGAATCTAGCGTTTTCACGGTCACCTCTATGGCTCCTGGTTCCTCCATGACTTGATTCAAAGTTTCTTTAAAAAGACGAGAGGATGAAGAATGATGACTCGGCTTTATATTACCAATTAACTACTATGTAGCACATCATCTACACTGCTAACGATCAAATCAGAACCCATTTAAATCAAAGAAGCTGACGACTAGTTTTACAACGTATTTTGTCGCGATAGAAACGTCGTAAGCTGGCAGTGCAGCTTCGTTGATTATAATGGGAGCGATCACATTTTGTCTCTATAGTAACGTATGTCGCTACTGGTGCTGCTAACAGTACAGATGGTGAAAATAACGGACATCATAACACACATATAATAAATACAATCCACAATGACGCACTTCATTTTAATACAGCGCATAAGCAAAAATAACCACACCTATCTTTAAAAGCACAAATATACTAGTCATACATTATTGCCGTTGTTATACTAAACACCACTGCTATAATATGTACAGGCTAACAACAGTTGTTAATACCAGGGGGAAAACTAACCCCAAATATGTATAGCAGCAGTGCATATCTGGGTTAGAAGTGCAAAGGATTAAACACCTTACTTTTAATGGATAACTGTGGTAGTTCGGCGACTTAATATTATTAATGCTATTTTATCCCACACACCGGCTATTGGGACATGGCTAGCTGAGCAGCTAGCTAATCCCAAAACGGTGCTTTGCCAGGAAGTGATGTCATGTTCTCAAACTGAAGTTGCAATTTCAAAATAATTGTGTTCATAACTGGTTTGGTAAAGTAATATACCAAACCAGTAATTTACTATATATATATCTCTCTCTCAGACACCAGATCTATTTTTTTTACCTGGAAGTGATGTCATGTTCTCAAACTGAAGTTGCAATTTCAAAATAATTGTGTTCATATCTGGTTTGGTAAATGAATATACCAAACCAGTAATTTACTATATATATATATATATATATCAAGAGAGTTTTATTTGTCACATACACAGTTATATACAATATACAGCTGGCAGTGAAGATATATATATATATATATAATCTCAGACACCAGATCTATTTTTTTTACTAGTGGGTGCAGGACACTATAGTTCATTTATGTAAGTGAGGATAGCAAAATAAAGTAAACTGTGACATATTATACCCAAAAATTCTTCATACAGTGGACACTTATTCATACACTTTGACCTGACCATGTTCTGCTAAAGTGTTTTTTTCTTTAATTGCTAATGCGACCTTTTACACCACAGACTAAACAAAATGAAGCTTTGCTTGGTAATTAGTTGAACTAAATTGGTTTGATCTAACTGTGACTTAAATTTAACAGCTGATTGGTTGATTGTAATCCATTCCATACCTTTCTATCAACGATCTCCGATGAATTTGTTCTGACACAGTTTAACTTTGAGTTCTTGTCATAATTTTGATGACCATTTTCTAAACTATAGCGAATAAACTGATAATGTGAGAAAATGTTGAAGGTGTCTTAATACATTTTTGTATAAATGTCCTAATACCATCTGCATCCGACTGACAGATAAAAATTATAATAAATTAGTTATTGAAAGACAAAAGGTTTCCATAGACAGTAATACATGTTTAAATGACTTACTGAGTTATCATTCAAATAATAATTAATGCGTTCATCAGGAGTCGAAAAGCGCTTCTTGAAAGTGAAATGATTTGTGTAAATCCAGTGGTCAAATGTTTTGTGGCCTCTCAGTTTTCCATGTAATTAAAGCCACCTGACTAATGGCTGGTCTGTGTGGGCAATTTCACTAGACTTTCTGAATGTATATAAGCGATATGCTTTTTTCTTTTTAGAAAGGAAAATGTAAACCATGAATTAGGGGGAATCAATAAATTATGAATGATTTATTGTTGTATGAAAAATATGTAATCATATCATCAATAAAAAAAGTAACTGTAGGATTTTAAAACGCAATATATCTAATTACAAGTACTTATTTTTGGGAATCTAATTAAGTAACATGTAATCAGATACTAAATTACCCAGCACTGCTGACAGGCATAAAATGAGATCAGCATCTCTTATAAAAGGGCAGATATCGCTGGTATATATTTTCATCTACAACCATTATAATGGGAGACACATGATGAATAATAATTGCATTTAAAAAAGTTTATTTTGAGACAAACCAAGGGAAATAATAATAATTGAAAACTGAAAGATTTGCCAGCCGGTTGCTTTGTCGGGGGGGTGAAGCTAAAGTGCAAGTTGTAATGCCATTGGCTAATGCATACCTGTCGTTTTGATTTCAGCAAATCACTGTGGGTGAACGCAGACAGCCGGATTAATATTCATGAGCTCAACAGCCTGACGCCACATGCAGGGAATTATTTATTTATTTTTTGCCACAGGCAATGAATATGCAATATACCTGAGGGAAGACGACGTCATCAAAAAGACTGACTGTTGTGAGTAATGTTGTTCAAAATAGATACAGATAAAACATTTTATGTTTAACTTTTAGCCTGTTATATTCAGATCTCACTATTTTGTGTCTTTTCACAGACACACTGAATGACAAATAATGTCTCACCACTACCAGTATAATTCTATTATACTATATAATACTATACTATATAATTCTAAAAATAATAACATGTACCTTCATTCGTACGGTTATGTAGTCGCACACAAACAAACCAGACAAAACCGCAGACCAGTTTAGGTTGGTTGAAGCCAATTTTCAGCAGGGTTGTAATGAGTGAGATGTGGCACTGCAGGAAGAAACTGATGGCACAAAGCTCAGAGCTGCCTTAAAGTGAATCACTTTGTTGGGAAATTGCAAGTGAAAATGTGTGTCCCTGATGCAAGGTCCACATTTATACAATTCTCCCATCACACTTCAGATTTGCTACAGCCCTGCTGCCATGACAACAGCTTTTATCATGACATCACCTCCCTAGAGTGACTCATACTGCACAGGTCTGCTAAAAAAAAGTGAACTGTTTGTGTGCATGAGAATGAGAATGAGAGAGAGAGAGAGAGAGAGAGAGAGAGAGAGAGAGAGAGAGAGAGAGAGAGAGAGAGAGAAATTTATGAGTTTGTCTAACAGCATCTAATCAGTAAGGATGACAAACAACACACAGCCGGAGACGATTCAGTAGACATCCACATATTTAATTCTCTATGTAACAAAAATAATTACACGTCTTTGTTCAAGGAGCTTTACGATATTGAAAAAGTGAACAGAAACCAGACATTTAAAAATGCACAGCAACACATACCGTACAGAAAGCGCATTGTATTGCACGACTGGACACAATTAATCCCTTTTCAGTATTTTTTGAAGACATAATCAGAATCTGCACTGGATGGTTATACATGTGACCAACTTACATTACATTTTTACGCTGTATTATAAACAATTAAAGAAATTAATTGGGTTATCTCCAATTTTATGTTTTATAAAGTCTTTGGCACAAACAAATCTCTTATTGGACTTTAACATAGGCATGTAAAGAGTCAATTCAAGTGGTGAATCAGCACATTGCACAAAATCCACCAGGCCCATTTTGCACTTCCCATAATCATTACCCATGACTATAACTGTGTTTATGTAATCTAATCACAGTGATCATTAGATAGTCAGATGGTCAAGACATCAGACTATACATTGAGCCACGCTGGTACAGATCTGAACTGTGGTAGATAAAATTCAATGTCTTAAAGGAACACTCCACTTTTTTTGAAAATATGCTCATTTTCCAACTCCCCTAGAGTTAAACAGTTGAGTTTTACCGTTTTCAAATCCTTTCAGCCGAACTTCGGGTCTGGCGGTAGCACTTTTAGCATAGCTTAGTATAGATCATTGAATCTGATTAGACTGTTAGCATCTCGCTGAAAAAAATGACCAAAGAGTTTCGATATTTTTTCCTATTTAAATCTTGACTCTTCTGTAGTTACATCGTGTACTTAGACCGACGGAAAATGACAAGTTTCGATTTTGTCATTCTAAGTACACGATGTAACTTCAGAAAAGTCGAAACTCTTTGGTCATTTTTTGAGCGAGATGCTAACGGTCTAATCAGTTTCAATGATCTATGCTAAGCTATGCTAAAAGTGCTACCACCAGACCCGGAGATCGGCTGAATGGATCCGAAAATGGTAAAAGTCAACTGTTTAAATCTAAGGGAGTTGGAAAATGAGCCTATTTTCAAAAAAAGTGGAGTGTTCCTTTAAAGTCCTCCGATTAAATATGACTGTCCCTTGTGAAAAAGAAGTACACCTTAGAATACTTTATTACGGAAACAATATACTTTAAAAGAATATGCTTAAATGCAAAGTGAATGTAATGTTTTTGGACACTTAATTGCATGTTAATTGCAATTAAATGAAAATGTATTATAGTTCGAATTGATATTAAATGCATTCAGCTGAACTAGAGTGATTTTGACCCAACTTGGTGCATCTTTATATGTAATTTCATAATTCTTTTGTCTTTGAAATGTGTTTAAAGTGTACAGCCCAAAGTACTGACAAGCATTTATTCACAAAAATATTTGTAATTACACATTTGAAATGAAGTTGCAATTTAGTACATTTAGAATATATTAGCTTTTACTGTATAATCAAGTAGGCCTACTTTACATGTGCTTTATTATGTCAGTAAACATATCAAAATAAGTATACTTCTTAAATAAGTGTACATATTGATTTAAAATGTACTTTAAAGTAAAACTTTTCACTTAACACTTGTTTTTCACAAGGGGTAGTACATTTAGCACAAGAAACCTACTTCGTAACAAAACAAGAAAGAGATTTCACTCTGTCGTAAAACAGCGAGAGAGGTGTGAGAATGTGATAAGAAATACATCCCACGTGGATTTCACAAGATTGTAAGTAGTGTAAAAGCAGTTTTGACTAAATGTGAGTAAAGAAATGGCTTAAACTGCTGTTGTTAATGAAAATGTAACATCACAAGATATGCTGCAAAATGAACCACAGGATTAAAGTCTTTGAGTATTGCTAAACTACGTTCACTATTGAAAAATAAGCCACTTAGATAAAGCTAAAATGATTATCTAAACATGAATAATCATTGCTATTGTGTAGAACAATGTTCCAGTAAGACATCCTCGTTGTGATCTAGAAGTATATTATGGTTTTGAAAGGGATTCTTGCTAAAATTCACAGATTTAAATGGGTGGCCCCCGTTTTCCCTGGACCTATATCACATGGGGAACTGAGTTGGACCCCCTCACCCCTCTCTGATTGAAATCATATGCTGAATTCGGAACCACATACTAGCATACTACTCTTACCATATCTTTCTATGGCAAAATAATAAAGAGTAGTATGCGGATCGCTTTCAGCAATAGTCTTTTGCTGAAGTTAACCAGGCAAGTTGATTAACATCTTTCACCACAGGGAGGCAGTCTAAAACTAAAGCTGTATTGCCTCTACTCACTATGTAGTGCCACAGTATTCTCATGTTATTAAGTATAGCGCAATAGTAACATTGACAGGTACTACACATTCTGCGTCTGGTTTACATTTGTGTCCACTTATATTACAAGAGTAAAGAAAGGTAATCCAACATTGACAATATTCATACAATTAAAATCCTTTTGGCTGACACTTGCTAAGCTTGTGAAATAGGAGATGAACGAATGAAGACTGAACTAAACTGAAGCTCTCATGACAAAAACAGCTCACCAGCCATACCAGGTGACGACAAACACGACGGCGTAATACTCCTAGCACTGGCGTGAAGATCATAAGAAAGAATTAATACAAAGGTTGAGGCATTTGTGTTCTCTTGCGTGAACTCACACTCACACACTGCGGCTTTCACACAATCACACCAGATTGCAAAGAAGAAACTGCACACATTAGTTTCCTCTCTTCCACAGACAGACCCACATACATAAGTACAGTAAAGTTTTTGTGTAAGCACACAAATCATTGCAGCTGTGTCAGAATATGAAAGCAGTTCTAAAGTAGAGAAACATTTACATGTACATATTAAGCATGTGTATAGGCATTATGTACAAAATGTCTTCATGTACATATATTGTCAGTTCCCTATCTAATAAACGCTACTCCTCATTTTCCGTCACTAAATATCTCCCTTTTACTCAGCCATGGCTTTTTGGTTTTATCTCAGGCCAATAACACGATCAGAAGATGCTTGGCTATGCTTTGTGATGGTATCGTCAGATTATGGCAATATGTTACTCGAGTGGGGTATAGCGCTGTATATAAAGGCACCCGCAAATGTCAAAGGATTCAGTCCTGCCCAGAACTCTGCGCTTTCTATATTTCCCCTCTCTAATGCTCTTCCTCAGGCAAAGCCTGCAATCAGGCATGTTGCTGCTCTGACATTATCAATGTAGAAAAAATAAATAAATTCCAAAGATTATATAATATTTAATAGGGATGCACGGTGTAAATATTTGGCTCATAAGCAATTTTCTTTTTTTTTTATGGCCAATAACTGATAAAAATGGAAATAGCCATGCATTATTTTTCTTTTTTGCTTTCTTATGATCTCAACACTATAGATAAATGAACAACATATACATTTAATTCTATTTTGTCTAAATAAATTACAAATAAAACATTAAAATGAATGTTTAAAATGCTACAGGTGAATTTGGGCATCACATTATAATGTATAATGGATATTTAATTTTGAGATTTGCTAAAGATTTCATGGTTACACTATTTTAAGGTGTCATTGGTGTAATTATATATTTAAGTACTGAGTAATATTAATAAAAAACATATACATACTATAGGTTTAGGGTAGGTTTAGAGTTTGGTCTGAGGGTTAGTTGCATGTAATTATGCATCATTTACTGTTATTACTGTGGTAAGTTCATGTAACACGTAAAATAAAGTGTTACAGATAGCATTAACTAAATTATTAGTGTTTTTTTAAAGAATAACTTTTGAGTGAGTATTGGATGACAGCAAAGATAATCTAAATGTAAAAATTTGGGTAAATGAGCATGCAGAATTAAATATCCAAATACTGGGCGATTATACTTACAATATCAACAAATACATAAAAAACTATTGTTAGCAGATTGCTAGCTACCGACATATCGTGCATCCCTAATGTATATTTTCATCCTTTGCCATTTTATCTTGGATTGAAATGCATTAAAAATGAATTATTGTTTATTTATAATTATTAAATTAAATTGTTTAAACTTTTGGCTTTTTCTGAGGAAAGAAATGTCTTGTATTAATGATTCAATCTTTCAATCTTTCAAACTTTCCGACTCTCTCTAAGGGCTGGAAAGAAGACAGAATGTGTAACAAGTGATACAGGAGTGAAAATTCTCTCTCTTGCATTACTTTCACTAATCATTCTATATGGCCATAATCATTGCCTTTGCACTCCCAAGATTACCATGCAGTCTAACTTGTGTTCAACTGTATGTACATTTTCTCTCATCATCTATTACCTACATCTCTCTAGAAGTCTGTACATGGTTCTCCTCCCCTCCCTACACCCCCCAGCCCCCTTCACTCATCTCCCTCCTCTCCTTCCTTACTTCTGCATGTCACATTGCAGTAAAAGAACAATGGAGGGGTCGCTCTTGGCCGCCTCTTTGAACTCTTCAAGCGTGATCTCATCGTTGTGGTCCTTGTCCATCTTGCTGAAGATTTTGTCCACACGCTGCTGTGGGGTCAGCCCGTCCTCGTTCATGCGCATCATGATCACCGTTCCAACCATCTTGTAGATTGCCTGGACATTAGAGACATCCCGAATCGACGGGGTGAACACACTTCTAAAGCAAACAGTATGTGAACCAATGCCTTCTCTGAATCCCTCACCTCAATGATCTCCAGCATCTCCATGCGTGTGATCTTGCCATCTCCATCCAGGTCGTACATGTTGAAGGCCCAGTTGAGTTTCTGCTCGAAACTTCCCCTGGAAGTGATGGACAGTGCGCATATGAACTCCCTGAAGTCAATGGTACCGTCGCCGTTTTTGTCAAATGTCCGAAAGGCATGCTGAGCGAATTTTGAAGCATCGCCATAAGGGAAGAACTGAAAGACAGAAAACAGATATGGACTTTTTAGTACACTTTTTAAAAGCTTAACTACATAGACTTAAATGATCATTCTTTCATCATACACCCAAAGCCGACTGTATTGAATTTGATCCACACGATCAAAACTTTGCTGAAAAACCTGTTGTACACAATCTACTGCATGCCTTCTGTCATCTGATAGTTTATACTTTTTTTAGCAACTAAAGCTACGGCCTTTCCATATAATTCTAAAAACGTCCAACTTCAGGCTGTGGTTCACATCTCTTTTTGCTGTGAAATCTTTAATGATTGTTCTAAAGTAAACATATGTAAACATAACTTAATATTGTCAGTAATATTTCAAGATGAACACTTACTGGACTGAAGCAACATAACACTACAGAGCTTTGATCATAAAGTTAAACATTTAAATGTAATCTTACTAATACATATTATTGTGAGATATAGAGAGACTGATATTTATATGCAATTTTTGTAATTAGTCTGCTAGACTGTTATGAAGATCTCATCTATACGATTTACATTACAGATGATCAGAATGTAATTGTACTTTTTGGCCAGTTTGGGCATCTTAATAAAAGTGAGTGTTTTTTTTTTTCTCCTCTTATGAGCTGCATGTACTTGTATCATACTATATACACCGATCATGCATAACATTATGACATTATGAGGTGAAGTGAATAAAACTGATTATCTCTTCATCACTGCACCTGTCAGTGGGTGGGATATATTAGGCAGCAAGTGAACATTTTGCCCTCAAAGTTGATGTGTTAGAATCAGGAAAAATGGGCAAGTGTAAGGATTTGGGCGAGTTTGATGCATGTGCTCCCCAGGCTAGCAAGGCTGGCCTGTGTGGTCCAATCAAACAGATGAGCTACTGTAGCTCAAATTGCTCAAGAAGTTAATGCTGGTTCTGACAGAAAGGTGTCAGAATAGCAGTTTGTTGCGTATATGGGGCTGCATAGCCGCAGACCAGTCAGGATGCCCGTGCTTATCCCTATCCATCGCCAAACGTGCCAACAGTGGGCACGTGAGCATCAGAACTGGACCACAGAGCTGGTCTGATGAATCACGTTTTCTTTTACATCACGTGGGTGGCCGGGTGTGTCGCTTACCTGGGGAACACATGGAACCAGGATGCACTTTGGGAAGAAGGCAAGCCGGTGGAGGCATTGTGATGATTTGGGCAATGTTCTGCTGGGAAAACTTGGGTCCTTCCATCCATGTGGATGTTACTTTGACACGTACCACCTACCTAAGCATTGTTGCAGACCATGTACACCCTTTAATGGAAACGGTGGCTGGTGGCTGTGGTGTCTTTCAGCAGGATAATGCGCCCTGCCTCAAAGCAAAAATGGTTCAGGAATGGTTTGAGGAGCTCAACAACGAGTTTGAGGTGTTGACTTGGCCTCCAAATTCCCCAGATCTCAATCCAATCGAGCATCTGTGGGATGTTCTGAACAAACAAATCCGATCTGTGGAGGCCCCACCTCGCAACTTACAGGACTTAAAGCATGCTGATAAACTTCTTGGTGCCAGATAACACAGCACACCTTCATGGGTCTCATAATGTTATGCCTGATCGGTGTATAAGCCATATGTAATAAATATGATACACAAAAAAATCCCCACAAATATTCATATTTGGGTGATATATCCCTTTAAAAAAAGTATTTTATTTAATTTTTTATAAAATCTTTCATTATGCTTGTAATTTCATGTATGCACCTTAGAGTCATATGAATAAAGTAAGTACATCTTCTGTGTAAAGCATCCCTTTGGGTGTATAGACAACCTTCACCTTGACATAGAGTTGCTGGAACTCTTCCAGATTAAGGATGCCAGTTGGACAGTCCTTCAGAAATCCCTTATACCACTGCTTCAGCTCAGCTTCATTGAACTCTGTACTCTTGGTCAAGTCATCTAGCACCTCAGGAGCAAGCTTGCTGTTGTGTTTCCCCATCTTTTTACACCTCTCTGTGGACAAGGTGGGAAAAGAACCATAAAATACATTCATGCTTTATAGATTGGCAGCAGCAATCAAAAACAGAAATGTATTGTGGACAACACTCTTGACAAGGCTAATGTGAAGGAGCAATGTAATGCAACTGCAGCATCAAATGGCAACCACTGTCTCCATCCTTTTTTTTTTTTACGTCTGCCTCAAGTATCATACATCATAAAGAGTACAGAGCAAGATTTTATCATTAAGGCAAACAATTATCAAATATAGCTGCAAAAAGAAGGCATGGTGGCTTAATACAAAGGTTGAGGCATTTGTGTTCAGAATGCCAAGATGGCTGTGAATGTCAGACCAACATATTAAAGACATTTTAATATGATTTTAGACATAATGGCTGAAAATCGTAAATTCGATCACTAGTAATATTAACTTTCGACCAATAGGTGGCACTGTGACCGAATTGATGTGGTGTGGTCAGAGTAAGGTGACGATACATGCAAAGTTTGGTGTCAATATGCCAAAGCATTATCAAATTTGTTGATGTGGTAAACAAAAAACGGTTTTGTCTATCAACACAAAATCCATATTTTTTTGCCGATATGGTCTGAAGATGATACGATTCATTTTTAGAGAAAATCGGACCAACGGTCTTGGAGGAGTTTGAAAAAAGGTTTTTAAAGAAAATCAAAATGGCGGACAGGAAGTTTGGCCGACTATGGCAAAATCGGTATCGATGTTCTCAGCAAGAAAATCATTACAATAGGCTAATTTAATCAAAAGTTTTTGGCAATTACATTATAACTTTTGGCAGTCCCCCGAAACGTTTAGAGTACCGTCAGGTCATGGTGCCAAAGACGCATACAGAGTTTCGTAACGATTCGACAATGCATTTGTAAAATATAGCATTTTACGTCAAAATTCGAAAGGGTTGACGCCCAAAATGCCCGATATTTGGAAAAATTGGGTATCGTTCGACTAGGCATGCTCTACCTAATCTACCTAGAGATTTTGTGATTTTTGGCCCAACTGTTCAGAAGTTATAAGCAAAAAGAGCAATTTTTCATATCTCCTGACCACTAGATGACACTGCGCCGAAACTGTGCAGGTAAACTCAGGTCATGATTGTCATAACACAAACCAAGGCTGAATCCGAGATCGCCCCCTAAACCCTCAATCACTATCCTACTTGAGTCCACTAATACAGGTCACTTGAATTAGTGAATGAAAACAAGTGAGCGAATTCGGACAGGCGCTGTGTGTACATCGGCTGTACACTCGTTATTGCAGTGCAATGTGGGATAGAATGAGTGCACTCAATAACGTCCACTATGGTTTCGGACACCACTACAAATGGCTGTCCCCTCAAATAGTGCCCTATTTAAGGGTATAGGGAGCGATTTCCGATTCAGCCCAAGATTGTTTAGAATCAAGCCTGCCGCACTCGTGTTAAAAACTGAAGCCAAAACCTCTTGATTGCCCCCAGGCGGTTGGTCCCAGTATAGGTCATAACCCACACGAGACAAACTAAACAATCAAATTACACTTCATATAATTTTCCCCCAAAGTTGGTTTCTGTCATTTTAGGCAGTTTTTATCACGCTGATTTCATTTCAAATTTTGGTTTTAGTTAGTTATTTGATGCTATAAAAACGGGGGGTGTGACGTCATGATTGACAGTTTTTTGGGAGGATATTGGAGCTTTAATTTCTACATTTCCATAACTATTTATTTCACACCAACATAATGAACTGTTCTGCATCTGCGAGAGTGTGGGCCAGCTTTTGATATTGCGGCTCTACTTCCTGCTCTCTACTGCCCAGACTCGGGCCCAAATCTGCGCAAGATGTCAGCCCCATATTCTGACCTCCGGCGGCTTCACTTTTATTCAGCGGAAGAGAATGAAGTCTTGTCGTCCATATTTTTTTTTACGGTCTATGGTCAGAATACGCTAAAGCGTTGCGGAGATATAGCCTCACATTAATTTAGGCGCGTGAATTGTCACAAGCCAAGGAATCAGGAATTATGTTTCTTGCCCTTATGGTTCAAAGGTTATTAGCTAAAACATAAGGTAAAACTTGGATAGTTGGTGGCACGATAGCAATTGAGTTAGAGACTCCAAAGTAGCTGTGGTTAAAGGGTTAGTTCACCCAAAAATGAAAATTCTGTCATTAATTACTTACCCTCATGTCGTTCGACACCCGTCAGACCTCCGTTCATCTTCGGAACAGAAATGAAGATATTTTAGTTGAAATCTGATGGCTCTGAAAGGCCTCCATTGGCTCAATGGCACGGTTTGAATCGCCAAATCAATCAGCGGTTTGAATCGCCAAATTTCAGCAGTTTGGTGGTTTGACACGCGATCCGAATCATCATTCGGCTCACTGATTCATAACGCTTCGAAGCTTCATGAGGCCGTGTTTTGAAATCGTCATCACTATATAAGTCGTTTTTTAGGGTTTTTTTTGCGCACAAAAACTATTGTCGCCGATTCATAAAGTTATTTTAGAACCACTGTAGTGAGATGGACTTTGTAACGACGTCTTAAGTACCTTTTAAGGGTCTTGAGAGTGTAACGTGCCATTGTGCCAATGGAGGCCTTTCAGAGCCATCAGATTTCAACTAAAATATCTTCATTTCTGTTCCGAAGATGAACGGAGGTCTGACGGGTGTCGAACGACATGAGGGTAAGTAATTAATGACAGAATTTTCATTTTTGGGTGAACTAACCCTTTAATGTTTAGACGGTCCTCTATCTGTATGCCAAATTTTATAACTTTCCCGCAAGCAGTAATATGGGCTGCCATAGACTCAAGAGCGGAAGAAGAAACGGAAGAAGAAGAATAATAACACCACCAATGGATACAATAGGTGTCTACACATCTTCAGTGCTTGGCCCCTAATAATGAAGACTATTGTGTTCACTAAAATGGTGATTCATGGCCTAATTTAAATAATTGTGTCCCCATTAATTTTCTCCATAGAGAAATAGATTTTTACTGATATAGTACAAAACGTTCAAGACAGACCTACTACTGAGCTCTGAGGTTATTAATTAATCAATGGTGCTTCATTTGAAGCCATCAGCTCTGCTGAAAAATCCAGCATAAACCAGCATGAATTATATGTTGGTCCTGGCTGGTTTACGCTGGTCTAGCTGGTGGACAAGCATAGTAATGCTGTTCTCAAGCAAAACATAGATAGTGTAAGCTGGTCCAACAGCACTACAGCTTTCCATGCTGGGATCCAGCAAACCAGCATCCCATGCTGGTCCCAGCATTCAAAGCATACCTTATACTGGTGACCAGCAATGCTGGATTTTCAGCAGGAGTCAGTGCATTTCCTAATTTTTTCAGATGAAGAACAACATTACCCATGAACCCTGAAGATAAAAATCCACTTCATATATCAAGGCCAGTGAAAAAGAGGGCGGCCACTGTTGCTCTATATTATTTGAAGCGAACATCTGAAAAACCAATCACAGTTAGCTTGTTGCATAAGGCAGCGGTTCCCAAAGTTGGGGCGTGACAAGGCTAAGGGATAGTGTACAGTCAGTTTATTTTTATGCCAAATAATTGTATTAATTTGACATATTTGATTACCTCAAAATGACCCACAGTACTCACTTGAGCAGTCTGTTATCATTTGTAGCGGTTGTTGTCATGCAATACCAGACCACTAGATGGCACGATTGAAAAATCAAAATGGAGTATTGCAGGGAGCCATGTAAAAATATAGATGAGGGATGTATGCTTCTGCATTAAGCATGGACAAGTTCGTGAAAGGACTGCCAGTGCCAGATAAACATAAAGCAGACGATGAATCTATGTAAAATTCACAAATACTGGTGTCTACAACAGGCGCAAGCAGTGCAACAGAAGAAAATAGAACCCATTATAATCAGTGATGCTCTCTACTGGAGCCTCTGTTGTGGCTCGGCTGTTGTGTCCGTTGCGGTGAAGAGTCAAGAAAATATGATGAGGCATATCTCGCTCTCAGATTCACCTGTACAACGGTGATGAAGAGAGTCCACTGTGTTGCTTGCCTGCCTCAAAATATTAGACAATATCAAGCTGAAAAATGTAAGTGGCCAAGGCAAGTAGTTAAGTAGTACTGTATTAATTACAATATTTCAAATAAATCCTATAGAAATTTGCAAATCATGCCTTAGAGTAGCTTTATGTAGCTGGCTATACATTCCTCAAAGAATCCTCAAAAAAAAAGGATCTGAAGGATCATGTGACACTGAGGACTGGCACGATGATGCTGAAAATTCAGCTTTGCCATCACAGGAATACATTATCCCCCGGTTTCACAGACAATGCTTAAACTAATCCTAGACTAAAATGCATGTTTGAGCTGTTTTAACTGAAAGAATCTTGTTGCACTGACAAATCTTAAAATATGTCAGTGGCATTGTTTTGCCTCAAGATGCACACTAGTAATTTTTTTTCCTTGGGCACGTTCATAAAAGTTACTTAAATGTCCTAATTGAACTAAGGCCTAATCCTGGCTTAGTCTAAGCCCTGTCTGTGAAACCGGGCCTAAATGTTAAAAAACCATTCGAATGGAAATGGTCTTTTTCCAGTGCATATTGTTGTTTTTTTCCTCTACAAAAGGATGGCCTGGCAGAAAAACCACTGCACGCAAAAAATAAAAATAAAGTGCAATTTGATGCATTTTTAACAAGATGAGAACATTGAGAGACTTTTTAATGCTTAATGTTTTGTTATGTTGGTATTTAAAAAGTTTGTGTTATGTTATTGTTTTTGGAGGTTACCATTGTGGTGAAGTGTAGAGCATGTGCTTGGGGTGAGGACCTACTAATAACTAATAAAGTTGTTTTAATTAAAAAAAAAATACTCTGGGCATGCCGTGGATGTAACAAAACCACCTTCTGGCAAGCCAATAAAATCTTGTAAAAGGTTTTGTAAATGCACTCAAAAGCTATTCTTTGAATTAATGTAATTAAATCATGGAAAGGATTTACATGTGATTAAATAGCTTTCTTTCAGCATTAAGCACTTTTGTTAGGCTAACTTAAATAAATGAGTTGGTCCAAAACATTGCAAATTAGTTGGGCTGACACTATTAAATTAAGCTGCGCCTAACCATAGTAAATAAGTTGAATCAACCTTAATACATTAAGTTGACCCTACTTAAGTACATTAAATTGGAATAACAGAATTGCACAATGCTGAAATAAAGCAAGTTAATCATGTGGAAAGACTTTTCATGATTTTTTTAAGTTCATTCAAAGAGTTATTTTTTTTGTGTGTTTGGGAATCACTAGCATAAGGGATGAAAACTAAAAAGAATGCAAAAGAAAATAAAACTAATAATTTTCTAAAGATACAAATAATATAACAACTATTTATGAACAAGTGAAACTAACTCAAACTAATAACTCAATATAGTAATGCTGTGTAAAGTGGACTGATTTGAATTTGTGACAAATTATGTTTCCATTTCTTCCATGTCTTTTAGTAGCTGTTGCCCGCTATTCTTTTGGGGTTTTACACTTTGTCATGACATTATGGCTTATAACATGTCTGCCTGTGGCAGAATCCGAGATATATTAAAACCAAATCCAAATGGCCTTGGGCCTTGAAAATGGATATATTTGGGTGTGCAAATGACAAATGAGGCACTGTGTTAATGAGTCATTATCTCCGCTCTCGGATTATTAAAGTTCATTAAATATTGAACAGGTCTAAATAGTTGACGAGGGGCACATGATGACGGAATACAGCAGCAGCTTTGCACAGGAACTCATCTGAGACATTCTGAGACCCGGTCGCCCACGGAGCTATTTTCTCCCCTAACGGTAGGTCATTTTAGTGGGATCATGATGACTAATCAGAGGTGAGCATTCATCTCCTCTCTCTCTCTTCCTCTCATTTTCTCTTGCTCTATTTCACTCCCTCTCTGTCACTGACCTTTTTTGCCATTCTGTGGTCTGGCGGCTTTGCTAATCTTGGCATCTTTCTGATTAGTTAACTTTAGACAGGGGGGTTTAATTAAAGATCTAAGTGGTTAATGAACTGTATGGCTGGCAACATTCGCCCCAAGGCTCTAGAAAGCTGATTCTTTTGGGGCTCGTGAGACAATCCACTATTGTTTTCAATCAGAATGGCTCACATCAAACTCTGCAAGCACTCCTGCCCACAGGCCAACCTTTGTTAACTCGTTTGTAATGAGTGACTGCTCAAAGAGTCAGCGTGCAAGAGGAAACAAAATCTGTCAATCATTACTCCAGGGCCCTCCTTGAAACTGCAAAGGAAATGAAGAGCAACTCCAATTGGAAAGCAAGGTCTGTTTATGAAAGTTAATCTACACCCATATTGCTTTGGATCCTGTGAGAGATCCTGTGGTTACCTGGGAGCTGTACCTTTAATAAGTTGAACACACTGTGTTTTTTGCCACAGATGTCATAATATCCTACAAACAAGGATTCATCTCATTTTATTAAAATGTTCAGATACACACTAAACATTTTTTTTCATGCGCTATATATAAAGACAAGGCTAAAACAAGTTTATCTCTGGTTGTTTAAGCCAAACATACACTACAGGACTAAAACTTTAAAAAAATATATATTTTAAACTACAGTCTAGGCCCAGATTATATCCAACTAGCAGCACCTGTCCATCTGAGTTGTATAGTGTGCGCATTGTGCCAAATTTCCTTTCATTATTTCTTCATTTACTGTTTTGTGAAAATCGGTAGGGCTGGTTAAAAATATAGATTTTTGCAATTGCAATCTTCATTTGAACTATCCCAATATTGATTCTTGAAATCACTAGATTGATCTTTACACTGTTTTCAGTGACTGCGTGAAAATATTTGCGTCACTTTCTGTTCTGCAGCTGTCAATGTGTTCAGCTAAACTCGCTTACTAAACTTGTCTGGACCCTGCTGTACATTTTTTAATTACTATGGACCCATTTCCGATTTCCAGGGTTTTCAAAAGCGGCATAGTTGGGTAAACTTCTATAGTGATGAATGGGAGATGACAGCAAATATAATTTTCGTATTCCTATTTGCTCCAATAGCAAAAGAATAAAAAATGAATGATAGCACTTTCCACGACTTTCCAAAAGAAGGGAAAAATATAGAGTATATTTAGTAGTAAATATAGTATTTGGGCTGTACTACCTCACAGAAGCTAATGATATATATTATTATGTCAGACTTATTTGATTTTACTTGCTTACTTGCTTTTAAGCAAAGTATACAATGGTTGTTTCTGAGTATGTGATATGTTTGACACATTACAGGGTTTTGTGCTGCAATATTGTTAAATTGTCAAACCTTAAATAAACCTAAATAGAGAGACTGATTACAGCAGTCAGAAGAGAGAATGATTTTTTTTTTTTGTAATTTACTGCTAAAGTAATATAACACAAAGTATAGATTTATAAATGTAATTTTTTTTTTAAATATTTAATTTTATAAAATAAAAATGATAAGATATGCAATGAAAATGTAATGTAAATTTGGTAGTTTCCCTGTATCCATGTTTCCTGCATCGCTTTTCAGCAATGAAAATATACAATGACAAATTACTCTCTTTAGAGGCGGAAATATATATATATAAAAAAAGTACTCTTTATTTCAAAAAGAAGAGTCACTTGTTACACTGCCCTGTATACATCATAAGAAGACAGAGAATATTTT
This sequence comes from Gobio gobio, assembly GCF_949357685.1. Lineage (NCBI taxonomy): Eukaryota > Metazoa > Chordata > Actinopteri > Cypriniformes > Gobionidae > Gobio > Gobio gobio. Next base: position 18,123,636 of record NC_137104.1, on the reverse strand, counting down.
GCATAGGCAAGCTATTCAAATCACGAAATCTGGTCTCAAAAGCCAGCACTACAAATAAAAAATGATGTTTAATGACATATTGGTCATATTGCTAAGTGTGCCGTTTGTTTTGCAATGCATTCTGGGATTGTACCTGGAGTCAGAGTGGAAAATGGTCTTTTAAAGCTCTTGTAACCAGAAAAAGAATCTGTTAGGCGTCAAATATTCGCAGGGCGGCGACCTTTCGTTCTGTAGTGCGCCCTTGACCTATTCCTTTTTCTCCTGACATGTCTACAATTCAATTAAGACCAACAGATCAGCTCTACCAGCATGTATCTTTCATTCAACTTCTGTTTTCACATCACACAATGAGGCCATCAGGAATACAGGGTGACACGGAGAGAAGGGTGGTTTTAAGGTGACTAATTTAAAGAGACTTTGAGGTCTGGAAGGCGAGGGAAGTGGTAAAGAGGGAGAATGCGAGTGGAGGGGGGTTTTAAGAGGGGGACAGACCAACTGTGTTTGGTGTCTAAGGTGAAGTTGGACAAAACAGCCCCAATATGAGCCTCCGACAAGGCCAGATTTAATGCCTGTCAGGAGAGAAAATGCATTTTGCAGTAAACTGGGCTTCCGAAAGCACTTCAGCTGATAAGAAATATGGGCAGACAGTCTTAAAATTAATGAAAAAATACAAAGCACACCAAAATAACTTTTAATCTTTGGCTTGAGTTCAGAAATAATAGTCTTTTTGCTTCTTCTCTTCCCAGTTGTTTGCTGTGGAATACACTGTAATCTCTCCTGAATTTCTGTCCGATGAGTCAGTTTCTGCTTCATTTGCCACCCAAGAGGACGTTTCTGCTTATCAACGAATGCTTGCTTTTTTGTGGCTCCTATAGGATTATGACGGCTGCTTGCGGATAAGTCTAGTTTTACGGGAATAAATGTGGGAGACATTGTAAAGCTGTCACTATGCTGATTCTCTTTCCTTGAGCAGAAGTGATGCTTATCTGTGAGGATTTGCAGATTAATGCTTCATGTTTTTAGTTGCTTGAACCACATGCAACCGCTCTAGAGGTTGCTGGCTTGTCAGGGAAAAAAGAACTACTGAAGGGCAGTCAGACAGGTCTAAATGGTCAGCTTTAGGTTTCCAAACAGATAAATGATTGTTCTGATAGCACTGGTGTCTTCTCTTTCAGAGCAAACATTAAACTCCTTTCAAGAAAATCACAACAGTTCATTGGAAGTACTCATATGCATATAGACTATTGCCAACAGTTTTGGGACGCCGGCTTTTACATGCACATGAACTTTAATGACATCCCATTCTAAATCCGTAGGGTTTAATATGGAGTTGGCCCACGCTTTGCAGCTATAACAGCTTTAACTCTTCTGAGAGGGCTTTCTAAAAGGTGTAGGAGTGTGTTTTCTCCACCAAACTTTACATTTGGCACAATGCAGTCAGGCAAGTACCGTTCTCCTGGCAACTGCCAAATCCAGACTCGTCCATCGGATTGCCAGACAGAGAAGCGTGATTCGTCACTCCAGAGAACACGTCTCCACTGCTCTAGAGTCCAGTGGCGGTGTGCTTTACACCACTGCATCCCACGCTTCGGATTGCACTTGGTGATGTAAGGCTTGGATGCAGCTGCACAGCCATGGAAACCCATTCCATGAAGCTCCTGCCACACTGTTCTTGAGCTAATCTGAAGGCCACACAAAGTTTGGATGTCTATAACTATTAACTCTGCAGAAAGTTGGCGACTTCTGCGCACTGTGCGCCTCAGCATGCACTGACCTCGCTCTGTGATTTTACGAGGCCTACCACTTCAGGGCTGAGTTGCCTTTGTTCCCAATTGCTTCCACTTTGTTATAACACCACTAACAGTTGACCGTGGAATATTTAGTAGTGAGGAAATTTCCCGAATGGACTTATTGCACAGGTGACAACCTATCATGGTACCACGCTTGAATTCACTGAGCTCCTGAGAGCGACCGATTCTTTCACAAATGTTTGTAGAGGCAGTATGCATGCCTTGGTGCTTGATTTTATACACCTGTGGCCATGGAAGTGATTATAACACGTGAATTCAATGATTAGGAAGGGTGTCCCAATACTTCTGTCCAAGATAGTGTATGTTCTAGAGGTGTGCACACTATGAGTAGGCTTATAAGGGAAAAATGTCTGTTTTTATATGCTGTGAATGGTCAACCGTTCCTATTTTTTCTTTTCACTAGTTCACTTGAATGAATATGTGGTGTGAAAAAATTATTTTTAAAAGCATAAAATATTAGTCTCAATTAAAATGGAACGTACAATTAAGGCTGTATGATTAATCTAAATAAAAACGAAATCACGGTATGGCTTAGTGCAATTATCAAATTGCAAAGGCTGCAATTTAATTAAATAAAGTGAAGCATCTCACACGTGAGCAGCTCATTATCCGCTTGTTTGCAGCATCAGAGTTTTGCGAGTGAATGCAAAGTTTCTCGGAGGAACGCAAAACATTTGCGAGAGAACGCAAATGCATTAACATAATTTTCCCTCCCATCTCATTTTTTTTTATCACTTCTTTAGAAGCATTGTACGGTTCAGAGTAAATGCTGCTCCATGCACACAGAAAATTCCTGGAATTTTTGATTGCATTTTAAATCACAATCACAATAGTTATCAGAAAAATCACAATTTGATTATTTTCCTCAAATCATCTAGCTACAATAATACACATGAAAAATTTTTTTTCCACAAAATAGTTTTATGAATAAGTATAAGCGTCACAATGCATTTCAGCTTTAAAATTAAAGTCAACATAAAAATGGCATACATAACATTGAGTAAAACTTAAGATTTAGCTGGGAATCAAGATGTGTCTGACATGTGGAGGCTGAAGGTCAAAATTTTCCAATATACCGCAATGGTCAATAGTTCAAATCTGATGTTATTTGCTATTATTATTATTACTAATTAAATTAAAGGTGCACTATGTAACTTTTCCGTCCACTAGAGTTCGCCTATTCAAAACAAAGGCGTAGTTTGATGACGCCACATTTGAGCGCAGAATCTTGGGACATGTGGTCTTCACCTCACAGCCTGTGGAAAAGAATCGAGATAGGACTCGGGCAGAAATCATGTGCATGGATGCGATTATTATCGTTACTGTAGTATGAATCAGAGCAGGACCGAGTGTTGAGGACTTGAGTTAGTTGCTCCAAAATATAAAAGTAGCCTATAAATATTCATAAAATCATGTCTACTTTTTACTGTCATTGACTTGCATAGGAATCACTTCCGTGGACCCATCACGGAATTTTCTGCGATTCCGTGAAACTGCCACAGATTTTGAGTTAAGGGGCCCGTGTTCATTTCACAGAATTCTGTGAGACCAGGTTGGCACAGGAACAGGCTGAAGACTCAGAAGATCCAAATATAAACGTAATCTTTCATAATGGCACTCAGGAACAACCAGAAAGGCAGGGAACTACACTCCAACATAACTGGTTAACATAACAGTGATTAGACAAAGATAGAGTGAACAAGATGGAACTTAAATAGGAGATTTACATTTACATTTATGCATTTAGCAGACGCTTTTATCCAAAGCGACTTACAACTTGGGGGTACAATAAGCGATTGGTCGTGAAGAGTCGAGTGAGCGCAACAAGTGCCTGAAATACTTAGTCCGTGTACATTTCTCAGTGTAGCACAGGCTAGATTAGGGAGGGAAAGAGGAAAAGAGGAAAGGAAAGTTTTTTATTTTTTTTTTTTTTTTTTTTTTTTTTTTTTAAGCGGTTAAGTGCTCACGGAAGAGATGAGTTTTTAGTTGACTTTTGAATGTTGTCAATGAATCAGCATTTCGGATGGCGGTGGGCAGATCGTTCCACCAGCTGGGAACGTTGAGAGAAAATGATCTGGAAAGGGATTTTTTGCCTCTCTGTGAAGGTACCACAAGCCTTCGCTCCTTAGCTGAACGAAGGCTTCTGGCGGGGGTGTGGAGTCGTAGAATCGAGTCAAAGTATGCAGGAGCTGAGCGCGTGGTGGCTCTGTAGGCAAGCGTCAGCGCCTTAAACTTGATGCGAGCAGCAAGTGGCAGCCAGTGCAGAGAGATGAAGAGTGGTGTGACGTGAGTCCTTTTGGGCTCATGAAGACCAGACGTGCCGCTGCATTCTGGATCATTCGAAGTGTTTGGATCGCACAAGAGGGGAGTCCAGCCAGAAGTGCATTGCAGTAGTCAAGTCTAGAAATAACCAGGGCCTGGACAAGAAGCTGTGTTGCGTGTTCTGTTAGGAACTGTCTGATCTTCCTGATGTTGTAGAGCGCAAACCTGCATGAGCGAGCGGTCTTAGCAATGTGATCTCTGAAGGACAACTGGTCATCAAATGTAACTCCAAGATTTCTGAGTGATTTTGAAGGGGAGATCAGGGATGTACCTAGCTGGATGGTGAAGCCATGTTGCATAGTGGGACTGGCGGGGATGATGATGAACTCAATTTTTGCCAGGTTAAGCTGTAGGTGATTTTTACTCATCCATGCAGAGATGTCAGCCAGACAGCTGGAGATTCGTGCAGCTACTGTGGGGTCGTCTGGTTGGAATGAAAGGTAGAGCTGAGTGTCATCAGCATAGCAGTGATATGAGAAGCCATGTGCCTGTATGATGGGACCTAATGAAGTAGTATAAATGGAGAAAAGGAGAGGTCCAAGCACTGAGCCCTGAGGAACCCCCGTGGTCAGTTGATGCGCTTGGGATTCCTCTCCTCTCCAGGCAACCTTGAAGGACCTACCTGTGAGATAAGATTCAAACCAAAGGAGCGGAGTCCCTGTGATGCCCAGTGATGAGAGGGTGGACAGAAGAATCTGATGATTTACCGTGTCAAAGGCAGCAGATAGATCAAGGAGGACGAGGACTGATGATTTGGACTCAGCTTTAGCTATCCGCAGGGCTTCGGTGACCGACAGTAGTGCAGTCTCTGTGGAGTGGCCCCTTTTGAAACCGGATTGGTTAGAGTCCAGCTGGTTATTCTGTGAGAGGAAGGATGAAACCTGATTGAAAACAACTCGTTCAAGAGTTTTTGCTATGAAAGGTAGGAGAGAGACGGGTCTGTAGTTATCTATGAGTGATGCATCTAAAGTGGGTTTCTTAAGCAGTGGAGTTACCCGGGCCTGCTTGAAAGTGGTAGGGAAAGTGCCAGTGCAGAGCGATGTGTTGATGATGTGTGTGAGTGCAGGAAGGAGAGTAGGAGAGATGGCTTGAAGGAGGTGTGAGGGAATGGGATCGAGAGGACAGGTGGTAGGATGGCTGGAGAGGAGAAGTTTAGATATTTCGGCCTCAGTGAGTTTAGAAAATGAGGAGAAAGTATGTTCGGTCGTGGAAGTGGCTGATCTAAGATTCACAGTGTGTGGGGGTGAGAACTGGTTGTTAATAGTTGTTGTTTTGTTTGTGAAGAATTGTGCAAAGTCGTCTGGAGATAGGGAGGTGGTGGGGGGTGGTGGAGGAGGACAGAGCAGAGAGTTGAATGTTCTGAATAGTGTGCGTGAGTTTGAGGTGCTGCTGATTTTGTTTTGGAAATAAGAAGATTTAGCTGCGTGTACTTCATTCGAGAAGGATGAGAGCAAAGACTGATACTTAGCTAGATCAGATGGGTGATTTGATTTATGCCATTTCCTCTCTGCTGCCCTGAGTATCGTCCGGTGTTCACGAATAACATCAGATAACCAAGGGTTAAGGGGAGTAGCTCGTGCTGGCCTAAAAGAATAATTAACTAAAAGATAACCAAGGGTTAGGGGGAGTAGCTCGTGCTGGCCTAAAAGATAATTAACTAAACACAGCTGAACAGAACTTAACTAATGAGGGTAACCAAGGAAACAGACAAGTGGCAGGAAGACAAAGGTACACGTGACAGAATCAAAACACAACTGAAACATCTAACAAACAGACAGACATGTGACAATTTTAGAAAGACTGCATTACATACAGCTGTTTGGCTACTGGTTAACATAATTTTGCACACCCTTTGTGCCGAGGTGACATCAGCCAAAAGGTGTTTTTTTTTTTTTTTTTTTTTTTTTTTTTTTTTTAAGAATAACTTTCACAATAAGCATGTATTCAGGAGGTGAACAGAATCCAGTTTGACTTTATGTCGACTTTAAAGACTATATAAAAAAAAAACCTTTTTGCGATTAGACCAAAAGGTCACACACATTAATTCTGCTTCATTATCTTTCACAAATTTTTTTTACAGAGTCACACCTATAGCTGTTACCTTCGTGTTAGTACGAAAACAGAGTGAACGTCTTTTGTGGCCTTGTTTCATGGCCTCTCCTATCACTTTCTCTTTTTCATCAGTTCTCCATTGTCACTCAGAATGATCGATGGACAGTGATTGCCTGTGTGGTCACTGCTGATGTCTTTGATATTCCAGCCACATCAGTCTGTGTGTGTTCCTTTTAAGAGCCACCAAATGAGATGAGAACCCTGGGAGCCTGAGATGTGCTGGACACTGGGGCATTGGCAGTGGATTAATTCCACCACAGCGCACATGCATAGACACCTGCACATACACGTTCAAAGACATACAGGTCTGCCACTTAAATGGATCCCAGGTGGGGGAAAATGATTTTTTTTTCAAGGCCTGGACATTGTACTGGCAACTGTTGGAGATTGAACGAGCAAAGAAGAGATGACTCAATTTGAGTCTCTTACAGACTTTATTCACCCCAGTGACCCTCTGAAAACTCTTTCAAGATTGACATGGCAGAAGGAACTGAGAGATGAAAAGCTATAGAGTAGTAGGCTATAGAGATTTTTAGATTAAGAAACGCATAGACCCTTTCATACTCAATCAAAAGTTTGGAATAAATATATATTTTTAATTGTCTTTGACAAGTTTCTTATGCTCACCAAGGCTGAGTATATTTTATGTCATTTATTCATATGATGACAAAATATACATTTTTCAACACTAATAATAAGAACCGTTATTAATAATTGAGCACCAATAATTGAGCAGCAAATCAGCATATTACAACGATTTCTGAAGGATCATGGGACACTGAAGACTGGAGTAATGATGCTGAAAATTCAGCTTTACCATCACAGGGATAAATTACATTTTAAAATATATTCAAACACAACAGTTATTTTATTGTAATAAATAATTGTATTACTATTTCACAATATTACATTTCTTTTTATTGTATTTTGATCAAATGCAGCCCTGGTGAGCATCATTTCATTTCTTCTTTCATCAAAACATTAAAACAATCTTAATTATTCAATATTTTTGACTGGTAGTTGTAGTGTATTACACTAGAGATGACCAGTCTCACCAGCTAGATATCCCCAGTTCATTATCCAACATTAATCTTGTAAATTGTGGTCTATGTTGGTCTTTGACTTCACTGAGAATTTCCACCCATTCTAGGCGCCATTGTCTTCCATCATCGCCTTTAACTCTCTCTCTCTTAACTCCCTGTGACAGCTCAATGTAACAGGGGCCATGAACCTCACAGAGACAGAAACTGGGTTTTATCTGCATAGTCAGACATAATAGATCAAATGCAATGAAGTCACTCTCATTTAAACAAATGGAGCTCTAAAAGAATGTTCAGGGGGAGCATGTTCATCTAGTCCTGTCAATCACATCACAAGGACCGCCTCATGACCGCTTTCCTCATTCCTGTAATAATTCTTGTTGCCCTAATCCTTTTTTCTTTGCATGATTGAGATTATACTTTTTTAAATGACCTCTATCGCTTTCAAGACATCAAAAAATCATTAAATGCATATTATTAAGTTGATTACAGATGGTTAAAGATAAAAAAAACATACATTTTTAGCCAACTGTTATTGGGTAAAAAACAGAAACCAAAATTTCTACAATCTGAAGAGAGACTACTATTTACATTAAAAAGTGAAACAGAACACAGACATGTGCACTATCACACAAACGCACATCCGATTGAGCAACACTGACCTGAATAGGGAAGGTGTTTTAAGTACCCTGTAAGGATGCTAGCCTTTTCACTACAACGTTCCGGCCCTTTTATGGTGGACAAAAGTGGCATGTTACAAGTGTGCTTTATCAAAACCCTGGGATGAAACCACTGGTGAATAATTGGTTGTCCTGGTAACAGACCAGGAAGCTTTCACAACCCTTGTCTCACAAAATTCAGCAAATAACAACTGGTTAGAAGCTATGCGATGGATGGGTCCTCTCTTTGGCTTATTTATATTCCGTGCCGATCCGGCCCAGCCGGTATGTGTATATTTTCATTTTCAACTACGGGGCTGATAAAATGTAATACAAATGTGTCAGTCGCATTATAATGAAAAATAAAAATTCTGATTCTTCACTACTTCATTAATCAAATGTAAGGATTAGGGGTGTATGATAAATTACAGCACCATATACGTTATCAACCAGTATCTAAAGGTCCCTCCTCTATAATTATCTTTTATTTTTTATGCTAATTCAAACATTATACTGCTTTCCATAACTGATTTCAAAAGAAATATTTATCTTTCATATTTTTTCATACTACATATATTATTGTCGTGACTTATACAAGCTACATTTTATATCTTTTTCAGTAGTAACAGAACGTATTTATAATTTTCCAAATTATCTGCCATTTATTTGTCATTAAATCATTATCTTTAATTAACCTTTCACTGAAAGTAACATTAAAATTTTACATAGGCTATTATTAATATACAGTAAGTTGAAAAAAAGGCAAATCCCTGATAAGCAATTGCAAATATTCTGATACTTCTCTCAGTCTACGAAAGTTTTGTGGATGTGTACATCACTCCTGAAGCTTTTTATGCCACTTTCTCTTGACTGCAGTTCAATTACAGGTGAGTCATAAAATTCTCCACTGACTCATGTGGCATAACAGCCAATAGTGGGCATAAATAATGCAGCTGTTTGGAGATATGCAGCCTAAAGGTCAACCATGCTTATCTGGAGTTAAAGGGGCACATCCAAAACTGTCAGTCATCATCATCTGCCAAAGGAGCTTTTGTGAGCAAAAGAGCCAACATGATGGATATTCTTCAATTATACGTGAACAGTTCAGTGGGGGAAAATATATAATCCCTTTATTTTCCCCTGTCTCTATCAGAGTGACAACAAACCTCTCTGTCCCTAACTGTACTTTTTCTCACAAGCACTAATGCACAACACTCACCCACACAGGGCATGGTGGCAGATGGTTCAGGGCAGTAATTTAAGATAGCTGCTATAGGCAAGAAGCTGCTGTGTCCCATGTGGGGTATAGGGCAAAGACAAACAAATCACTTAGCAACTGCAGGACTGTAGCTATAGCTATGCTCCCGAGCTTTGATGCTAAACTTAGGATATTCTAAAAGGATGCAATGAAAGGCCTAAACAGCAAGATTTTTAAAATATTAAATATTGAATTTTATAAATTCATCTTGATTTTTGTCTATATGGAAGTCAGTGTGGTCCAGCATTGTTTTGGACCCAATTGACTTTCACTGTATGGACAGATTCAGTTAAAAAATTCTTCAAAATATCTTGTTTTATGTTCTACAGAAGAAAAGCATACAGGTTTAGAACAACATTGTAACGAATATGTTCTGTTTGTTTTGGTTTTCATCTGTCACATGTCTTCCTTTGTTCTATGTTCCCGCCACAATCTGTCACCATGGACACTAATCATCATCAATATTCAGTGTATTCAGTTCCTGCTCGTTTTCTGTTCAGTGTCCGGTATTGTCTGTGTGATGTGCACACTGTTTCGCATGTTGGATTGTTAGTTGTATCTTATTAATAAAACTTGTATATTTACCTATTCCTGTTCATGGTCTTCATCTTCCTCGGACCAAGCGTTACAAACATAAGGGTGAGTAAATTAATTTTCCTATCTATCCTTTGGGTGAAAGTTAGAAGTGTAACAATATATCATGTCACAATATTTGGAAATAGAAAAATGCATGTATCGTGGATTGTGACACAATCTGTATTGTGTTCACTCAAAAGGAAAATTACTGTGTGAGAAAAAAAGTTTACAGACTTTTATGACATTACTACATTAAACTACTATATACACTCACCTAAAGGATTATTAGGAACACCTGTTCAATTTCTCATTAATGCAATTATCTAATCAACCAATCACATGGCAGTTGCTTCAATGCATTTAGGGGTGTGGTCCTGGTCAAGACAATCTCCTGAACTCCAAACTGAAAGTCAGAATGGAAAGAAAGGTGATTTAAGCAATTTTGAGCATGGCATGGTTGTTGGTGCCAGACGGGCCGGTCTGAGTATTTCACAATCTGCTCAGTTACTGGGATTTTCACGCACAACCATTTCTAGGGTTTACAAAGAATCGTGTGAAAAGGGAAAAACATCCAGTATGCGGCAGTCCTGTGGGCGAAAATGCCTTGTTGATGCTAGAGGTCTGAGAAGAATGGGCCAACTGATTCTAGCTGATAGAAGAGCAACTTTGACTGAAATAACCACTCGTTAACCGAGGTATGCAGCAAAGCATTTGTGAAGCCACAACACGCACAACCTTGAGGCAGATGGGCTACAACAGCAGAAGACCCCACCGGGTACCACTCCACTACAAATAGGAAAAAGAGGCTACAATTTGCACAAGCTCACCAAAATTGGACAGTTGAAGAAAAATGTTGCCTGGTCTGATGAGTCTCGATTTCTGTTGAGACATTCAGATGGTAGAGTCAGAATTTGGCGTAAACAGAATGAGAACATGGATCCATCATGCCTTGTTACCACTGTGCAGGCTGGTGGTGGTGGTGTAATGGTGTGGGGGATGTTTTCTTGGCACACTTTAGGCCCCTTAGTGCCAATTGGGCATCGTTTAAATTCCACGGCCAACCTGAGCATTGTTTCTGACCATGTCCATCCCTTTATGACCACCATGTACCCATCCTCTGATGGCTACTTCCAACAGGATAATGCCCCAAGTCACAAAGCTCGAATCATTTCAAATTGGTTTCTTGAACATGACAATGAGTTCACTGTACTAAAATGGCCCCCACAGTCACCATATCTCAACCCAATAGAGCATCTTTGGGATGTGGTGGAACAGGAGCTTCGTGCCCTGGATGTGCATCCCACAAATCTCCATCAACTGCAAGATGCTATCCTATCAATATGGGCGACAATTTCTAAAGAATGCTTTCAGCACCTTGTTGAATCAATGCCATGTAGAATTAAGGCAGTTCTGAAGGCGAAAGGGGGTCAAACAAAGTATTAGTATGGTGTTCCTAATAATCCTTTAGGTGAGTATAATGTATAATAATGCAATGGGGGAATATGTGTGAGTCCTGATAATGCTAAATGTCTTGTTACCAGTAAAAAAATGGCCTACATTATTTTAAATATCGTATGTCAGTAACAGAGTGCAAGCATATTCGTCTTAAATATTTTTATTCTGGTATCACCATTGTCCTGTGTATTGGGTTACCAGCACCACGTCCAAGCCCTTTCATTTCAACCCACAATGTAATATCAAATTTAGCATTTTAAATCAACAGTATATTTTTTGTTAACCTTTTACCATTGTTCTTGGAGTATCGCAATAATATTGTATCCTGAGTTCAGTATCGTGATATGTATTGAATCGTGATATAAGGGTATCGTAACATCCCTAGTTAAAGTAACCTGTCCTGCTTTTTCTCCTGTTCACCTTTTTCTGAATGCGGAAGTCTCGCCCGACTCATACTGGAATGATGCTTTACATTTCCGGTCTCCGGTGTTTCTAGTCAAATTAGCGTATTTCCAGAGCTGATAATGTAATGTTAAACCTATGAAAATGGTTTAAAAAGCACATGGCCACCACTTTACAGTGTAGCAATGACTGTCTTTTGTTAGTGCCTCACCCGTCAAAGTTTATCGAATGCGTAGAAGACACGAAGCTGTCCAAAGTTTATCCGGAATATCTGCTGCCTGCACTGAAAACACGAGCACTCCTACATGCAGCTCCCGATCAGGATGAAGTTTGTGGGATTTAGTCCTCAAAATGATTAGAGCGCATATATACCTTCTTTTGGGAGTATTTTAACTTAAGTGCTTAAATGCAAGGCATACAGTGCCGTATACGGACATTCTCTTTAGATTCGCTGGTACTCAAAACACGTACTTTCCAAGAATTTCTTCAGTTTATTGCAGTTTATGTAGCAGTCAACAACAGCAAAGCTGAACCCTGCACATATTTTTATTTTTAGTAATGTTCAAAAAGTTTCTGTTTAATTAATTCAGACGGTCTTTTTACCCCGTTTTGACAATGTGTTCCTATGGAGACCGGAACATGAGGGCATCTAAACGGAAGTTGGAATTCCTCATGGCGGCGCTCATCATTTACTCAGTAAATGCGTGGATGGAGTTTCAGAACTCACTACTGACTCAAAATGTGCTCAGATTTGCCAAGATATCAAATTCTGCAATCAGGTTCAGAGATTTCAATATGAACATTTCTAATCAAAATAAAAAAAAGTCCACAATTAATTTTTTGATCTTTACAATGTCAAAAAAAAAAAAACATTTTTTATTTCTCTTTTTGCTTCTTTTATATTAAAGACCTTCAGCAGAAACATCTCAGACAAAATTGATACTTAAACGGAACATAGCTGAGAATCCCGTCTCCTGAGCTATGGAGCAACCCCCGAGCAATAACATTTTTCTCTGGGATAAACAGCTATGTTTACTGGCTCTAAACGAGTCCCACTGCATCAGGTTAAATTAGACCATTTGGTGTTTCTATAGTGATGTTTCCCCACTCCAGTGCTGAAGAAAAATATTTTCCTCTCTCAGGAGGAGAGGGCATCCCAAAGAAGGTCACTGCACCTGCTCTCTACCGCTCAAAATATTGTATGTACCAAGTACTGTCATTTGTATTGCTAATGCAACTCTGTTGCAGCTAGTGACTGACTGGAGATACAAAGTAGCATAAAGGATGTATTTTGAGGAACCTAACAGCACAATAGTGTTCCACTCCACAGAATACAATGAAACTAATGCTTCCTCAGAATCCAACTGTATTATGTTCTGTATTTGAGGTAATTCTGTGCAATTCAAGTTAAAAAGGGTAACATTACTAATACCATTAAGTAGTTATTGCTAAGGCAAGCAACACTATTACTACTGCTCATATTGAGGGTTAGCGATTTGAACAAACCCCTAAGACAGTCTTAGCAAGCTAATTCCACACCTTTTGTGCTACAGACAGGAAAGATATCACACTCATGTGGCTTGTTGAGGAAAGGTGCTATTACTATTCTAAGCATTTAGAATTAGCATTTTTAGCCAATTCAGATGTCATGAGAAAATACCATATAGTTAAACTGAAGTTGGAATTTAAGCGAAATCTAAATATGAAGTCAGAGACATTAGGGTAGGCTCATTTCACCAAGCCATACCGTAGCAACCACACACCCTAGGAACCACCTAGCAATACCCATAGCAACTACACAACAACAATAAAAACTGAACTATACCACAACCTAGGGATGCACAAAATATCGGCCACCATATCGGTCTCTTCCTAAATATGTTAATTTTTCATCGTTATCTGCCCGATAAGAAAATTTGTCCGATATATTAAAGCCGATAAATAATGGATTATTTACTTCAGATGTGCACTGTTTGCCATGATGGGTTTGAATAACCTGAAATATGATTAAAATCACTTAAAAAAGGAAAATGCGGTTGAGTGCAGCATGCAGCGCAAGTCTAGCCTGGATGCCAGCCGAACTTAGCCCCGCCCACAACATTTTTACTCGGGCAGTTCGGTCTGGAATTGATCGGTAGAGAAGTAATTATGCCCGAACAGAAACTGTTCGGACCAATGAAATTGTCAGGGCGGGCTTTAGACGATGATGGACAGATGATAAACAGTAACGTAATCATCCACGTCATCAAAAGCCGCTTGGGTTGAGTTTGTTCTAATCCTAAACGGAGAACTTGTTCGTATATGCATTCACCTTTACTATTTCTCTCAGAAATGATGATCGTGTTGGTAAGTACTCTGTGTATCCTTAAATTATTTTTTTACAACACCGGCAAAGATCGTTTACACTAATCTTGTTCTTCTAACGTTAGGCTACTTATTCCAGCGTGCGTGCAGACAGGGTTGCCAAGTTTTTACAACAAAACCCGCCCAATTGCTAACGTTCCTCAAAACTAGCCAAAAACAAGCCCAATAGCTTTCCTGGGGGGGTTCTCCGGGGAAAAAAAGGCATTTGGGGGGTAAAATATGTGTTATTTTGGCAGGGCTGGCAGCTAAAAATCGCATTCCTGGGTTTGTATATCACATAATTGGGGTCGCTTCAACCCGCGGACATGGCAACACAGTGCAGTTGAGTTCTGTTGACATTTGACAACTAACGTTGTGCGTCGCTCCGTTGCTCTGATTGGTTGTAGGTCTATCCAATTGAGATCTTTCCTGGTTCGGTTGAAACACGCCCCATAATCACAGCCCAACGGAGCGGTCTCAGACTCATATTCTGACTAGAATTGAGTATGACGACGTCAGGCTAGCGCAAGTCTGTCATATAGGCTAAATAAAATTATAATAAAAACATAATTGTGAGCTTGGGACATGTCTTTTCATGGTGAGACTTCAGGCTCTCAAAAATTATATAAAGATTTAGATTTAGATTTATCGGTCGATATATCATTTTTCGGTACTTCCCTGCCACAACCATAACAGCAAAATTGTGATGGCAAGTTTTGCATTCACAACTCGCATACAGTACTTCAGAAAAATATGTTATTAAATATAATATAATATTAACGTCATCTATATAATATAGTAATATAATATAAGTAATTCCGTTCAGTTCCCTATATTATTGAGAGAAAAAAAATCTAATTTGAGATAAAAGAGATGGTTGTCAGAAGATAATCTAACCAGCTAAATAAAATATGATAAAATCATGGTTTGTGATTTGTAAGTTAAGTTTTAAAGCTTCTGCTAGAGTACAACATTGTAAACAGTTATTTTAATATATGCATGCCATCCGTCTCTGTCAGGCAGAACAAAATATTGTACCATTAAACGGCTGTTCCAGATGCTGGAATAATACAACATGAGCACAATCAGTATTTAGCATTCAGAACGGCGTGTCACACAGGTGCACAGTGTTTCTGTGCTCATTTTATTGTGCCGCATTTGATTTAAGTGGCTTGGCAGGCGGTATTTGAACTGTGCCCTCTCAAGGATGGCACTTGGGGAAAAATAAATGGGATTATGAAATGTGGTGACCAGTCTGGGCAGTCGATGTTGTGCACTGCGATGCCTCTGAAAGAAGTGGACTACACTGGCGAATAAAATGTGCTTGCATCATATACGGTTTACTGCGAAAAAAAATTAGCAAATCAATTGTTAACATCAAAAGTTTTGAAATTGTATCTCTCGGGAGGTGCAAAGCTTATCTTCTATTGTCAGTTCAATGTCAAATCAATTTGTGTTGAAATCAATAAGCTGGAAACATACAAGCAGTCAGATGGTAAAGGATGTGCTGCACCATACTATCTATAGATTGGATACACAGTGGGCGTCAATCTATGCCAACACTGTTTGCCATGGAACAGTCAGTCCTACTTCTCAAAATCAGCCTTATCATGGTTTGTATATTATGCCTTATCTATATGCTGTGCCATGTTGGGTAAGCGCATTGAACAATTGGTTTCTAACACCCCAGGGTGTCATCCGATAACTCCAGCTGCTAAATGTATCTGACAGCATCCCCCCGTTATGACACTGTACTTGCCTCTCATTCAAATTCAGAACAGGAAGCAGAGCAAAGAAGAACAACAACAACGAAAAAAGATTAACAGAAAGGAAACAAGCCAGAGCGCTTCTGTTTGACATGACGAACGTGCACAATATTAACAGGATCCTATCTGAGAGGAGGACAATACGCGATCGGCGTCATTCGTTCTTCCATGCAGGCATTCTTTTGTTTTTCCATGTCGAGCTGCCCATAGGCCATTAGATCGGTCCCGCCAAAAAGCTGACAACTGTGTGTGGCTTTCAGAGCTCAGCCATTTTAAATCTACCATCCATCTCCATGAAAACCAGAGCATGTGACACGGGTAATCAGTCAGTCGGCCATGCGTGTGAGCGTAGTGCGATACTGGCCAATGCTCTTGTTGGGGACAAAATCAAGGGGACGGCCGGATGTGTATGTGCTGACCCTATGGCCCGTCCGCAGTCTAGTACTACTAACTATACCATGAAAAAGCCTACTGTATCATGTTTGATATGCAAATATCTAAGGCCTCTTATCTTCTACATGACTTCTGTCATCCGATTAATAGTTTATACCTTTTTTTAGCAATGAAAGCCCTTTTAGGATAGACACAAAAATGTCCCCCTTCAGGTTGTGGTACACTTATCTTTTTGCTGTGAAATCATTACTGATTTAAGAATAACTTTTATATTTTTAGCAATATTATAAGACAAACACTTACTAGATAAAAGCAGCTGAGGTTTACTTCATTATCCATACTTAATATTTTAGAAAAATCATGTTAAAATGTGTATTACATATGATACATCAGGCTTTTGAGGAATGTCTATCTCTCAATCATCATTGTATTGTGTTTTGACCACACTACAGAGCTTTGGTCATAAAATAAGCATTCAGATATCATCTAGAGACATTATCGAGGGGTTTATAGAGTGTACACGCAAAAAAAAAAAAGGTTCTATATGGCACCAAAAATGGTTCTTGGCTCGTAATCATAGGGGAACCTTTTTTAGTGCTATAATAGCACCAATTTTGGTGCTTCAGTGGTTCTTCAGCGGTTCTTCAGAGGTTCTTTGACCTAGGTGCTATATAGCACCTCTGAAGAACCACTGTAACCATATAATGTATATAACCATATATATATATATATATATATATATATATATATATATATATATATATATATATATATATATATATATATATATATATATATATATATATATATATAGCAGACTCACCTACGCTCCTCGACAGTTTTCTGCATCCCTCCACCCCCACCCGGCTCCTCACACTTGCCTGGTTACTATCCTAACCAGAGCTATGGGGGTAATACTTTGGGTTCGGGCTAAATTCTGAGCTTGGAGCCCTCCCCTTGGATCTGATTATTTGAAAGTGTGAACTCGTGAACTCAGTTTGGGCCTCTAAATGTCTGTTTTTTTGTTTGTTTGTTTTTTACCTCGAGTATGAGCTCCATATTCTCCTATATAATAGTTATTATTGTCTGGTGTCTCAAATATGACACTCTTTTCTCAACATCAAATATTGACATTCTCTTCTGCAAACGTTTGTTTAGATTTTTTTAAATATTTTGTCTAAATGTTAAATAAACAAAAAAAGATTTTTCTGACTAATTCATATGACAGGCTTTACAGGTTTAAAGGACAAAGGTCTTTCCACAACAGAACAACTTTTCAGAGCTCTCAAACTACAGATTTTACAATCGCCCTGCACTTCAACAATTGAAGTGTGTCATGGTCAGACGAAGTAATGAGACCGTGGACCTCCACTCATCATTAAACCATCCCACATCTCTCCAGCCCTCTACTGTGTTTCATCCGAGCCTACATAATCACATCTGCATCCATTCATTATTTGAGCTTAATGAGCAGTGGCCGTGAGACATACTGAGCTCATTGAGGCTTCACGGCCACTTGCAGGCCGGTCCAAATGGAAGCATGGACGCAAACAGACGTGGTGCCAACAAGCCGATGCTCTCACTACTCGCTGCTGATCATTTTAGTGACAGTTCAATGGTGAACAATGGTTTCTCATTTTCTTTTAGTTGAACTTGAAGTGCTAAATTAACTAAAACTGAAATAAAAACTAATAAGAACTATATAGAACAAAAACTAATGACAGCAAAATTACTAAAACTGTAAATTAAAATGTCAAAATATTAATACAAACTATAATAGTATATATCAGTGATAAAATAACACCGTGTCTGAGATCCCTAAAAATGATCTACAAGCCTACAATATGATGACTAAAGAAATGCCACATGATCTTATAATGCCAAAAAATTCAGCAAGGGCCTGTTGCCCAAACAATCAAGTTGCACACATGATGATGCTCGAAAAATGATCAATGAAATATGCCTGTATGTATGATGAGCAAGCTGCACAAGTGTATAATGTCAAGAATGATGCCAAACGAAAACCAAAAAAAAGTCTATCATTCCCAAAAAATGCTCTATTCACTTATGAATGATGTCCACAAATTCTGCACACCTCTGTCATCCCCAAAAATGAGCTATAAAATATGCTAAAACATATACTGTGTGCACATATGATGTCCGAAAATGCTGCATGCATCTATGATGTGCAAAAATGAGCTATGAAATATGTCTAAAATATGCTTTATGCACTTATGATGCTCTCAGCAAGCTGCACATGCCCATAATGCCAAAAAAGTATGCCCAATTAAACCGTCTAATAATTATGCAGGGATGATTCCCAAAACTTGCACGCACAGTATAATGCCAAAAATACTGACCCTATGTTGCCCAAAAATGCTCTATGCACCTGATGCCCCAAAATACTGCAGGTCTCTACGAATGCTGGAGGCACTTTTGATGCCCAAAAATGCTGTCTAGAAAGGCAGCCGGCTAGGTTTGGAGACACATCCATGTTATCCCTCGTACATGCGTGGCGCAGCGCAGACACAACATTGACTCACATCCACGCATCCATGAACTTTTCTGGCACCGCGCTATTGATAAACAGACCGTAACGCCTGGTCATTATGTCAATAGCTCGAGCAAATAAATGCAGCCGACAAACCATAAGCAAACTTAACACAGTTATTTGAATATGATGGCAAACTAACAATCACGCAACAGACTTATTGGCTTTAAAAATGCATGCATAAATGTTTATTCCGTTTTGTTTAATCCTACTTTAATGACATCTGCACAAGATATTAACAACATGGCATTTATTAAAAGTTGTGATGGCACGTTCTTGAAAAACATATGCCTTTTTATAATAGTCTAATAATGTGTTTTAGTTTGTGCGTTCATTTATAAGTAACACTGTTGCAAAATGAAATATATAATGTTGTATTCAGCGAACCTTGAAGGAGCAATGCGCACATTATGAAATGATATGAAATGACAAAGTAGATAACTATTTCAATACAGATGCAATATTACTCACCTAAATATCGTGAGAGAAGTATCCGGTCTTTTATTTATCGTTCAAAGTGACTTGTACTCTCGCGGTTGGAGGAGTAAACTGTACTTCAACAGAAAAACGCCACCTATTTGTTTCTTCCCTATGAGGAGGATGAATGGAGCGGTTTCGTTTCCCTTGCCAACACATTTGCATAAGGACCGCCTAATCCGTCCTCTGATTGGCCAATACCACACATTAGAGCGACTGTCAAAAACAATTCGTTTTTAATTGGATGGTATCAACTGTCAGTCAAAACACAGCTAGTTGCCGCATACCTTACAAACTAGCGCTTGTTGCACCTTCCTGCGGGTCTCACTGCATGCCAACAGAGGAAATGTGCATGTTTATCTGTCTGCTTCTCTCTCTGTCTGTCTGTATATCTACCTATATTGTCTGTCTTTCTCTCTGTCTTGCAGTGGGCATAGTAGTATTAGCCTACTCTCAATAGTGTGAAACCACACAAAAGCACCAGAATTTATGTTGGTGAAATTAAATAACATAAAAATCTGATTTGTTCTGGAGATGGATTGGAAGTTTTACTAAATTGCTTTGGCTAAAATGTCTTCACATTTTCTAAACTATAAGAGCAGAACTGTTTATGGGATATGAATAGGCTAGGTCTATTGCATGTCATACACACATTTAATTAAAACCTAGTCATTGTGTCAGTAAACTGACCAATGCCATGAAAATTAAAAGTTGTCTGTATGTGTTTGTTCTTGTGTGAGCCATATGGTTAAAATTGGAGTCAAGCCAGGACATGTTTCAATTGTGTTGACTGCTTACTATACTAAACAAGAATGTCAGTTTAGTCTAGATGAATGCTATAGGCTATCACTAAGCTTTTTAGGCACAAATTTCAAAAGTAGTCAAAGGGATAGTTCACCCAAAAACGAAAATTAGCCCATAATTTACTCCCCCTCAAGTCCTCCTATATGACATTCTTCTTTCAGATGAATAAAATTGGAGTCATATTACAATAGTCCAGGCTAATCCAAGCATTCGAATTGGATTTATAGTTGCTCCAGAAAAAGTGCATCTGCTCATCAAATAACATGCTCCACGCGGCTCTGGGGTGTTAATAAAGGCCTTCTGAAGTGAATCGATGCGTTTGTGTAAGAAAAATATCCATATTTAAAACTTTATAAAGTAAACTTTCGGCCGACCGCCTTCCCTGTTCAATATAAAAGATCGAAAGACTACCGCGACCAGGTAGGCTCGTCATGACGTCACGTACGCATCTTGAGTTTCACTTTCAACATTCAACACTTTTCCACAGAAGGCGGTCGGCCAAAAGTTTACTTGATAAAGTTTTAAATATGGATATTTTTCTTACACAAATGTGTCGTTTCGCTTCCGAAGGCCTTTATTAACACCTCGGAGCCGCGTGGAGCACGTTATTTGATGGACAGATGCACTTTTTATGGACTTCAAAAACAGAGCAACTATAAATCAAATTCTAATGCTTGGATTAGCCTGGACTTTTGTAATATAACTCCGATTGTATTCGTCTGAAAGAAGAATGTCATATATGACTTGAGGGTGAGTAAATTATGGGCTAATTTTCATTTTTGGGTGAACTATCCCTTTAACAGATTACTGGAAAAGGTCATGTAGTACACATAAAAAGAATTAGGCAAATTTCTATATACAGAACATATTATCGTAGCAATGTGTTACATCTAAAAAAATATAATGTACATTGTAAAGGCATAAAATCAACATTTGCAGACATCACAAACTTTCCATGCCATCACTCTAAAAAATAACCCAAGTTGGGTTGAAAATGGACAAACCCAGCGATTGGGTTGTTTTGACACAGCGATTGGGTTGTTTTAAGCAAACATTTAACCCAACCGCTGGGTTAAAACAACCCATTCACTGGGTTAAAACACCCTAATCGCTGGGTTTGTCCATTTTCAACCCAACTTGGGTTATTTTTAACCCAGCATTTTTTAGAGTGAATGTATGTCTGACAGATTTTGATAACTGAAATTTTCACAATCCACTTAGCATGCCATTTAGTTATTGTGCAAATTGTAGACAATTGTACTTACTCTTTTGCACATGTGCCAAACGCATGCACTTTTTACTGTTTAGAGGAAAACTAATCTCATTCAATAATTCTGCTAAAGTGATTGAGAAAAACTGTAATACAATACTTCTATACAGATAACACTATAGGTGTACCCAACCTTGTGTTTTTTTACCTTCAAAACCCAGCACTCAATTCTAATTACGATATTGACATCTGCTTACAACAATTTCTAGATTGGCAAGTAGTTATCTTCTGTGACACAACATTGCAGTGTTTTGTCTTTAATTTTCTTTTTGTACGGTTTTGTCCTGTCCTTCCTCTGCATCACCGTGCCTTTGGATCTCCTTGGCCATTTAGCATCACATCAGGAAGGGTGTAATTGTTTTCTGGCCTCACCTTCACGCATATTCTGGGTCAGACTAAAAGAACATCAGCAGACATGTCATGCATGTCCCATGTGTCCTCACCCCAGACTCTCTAACAGATGAGAAAATAGGGCGCCCAGCACTTTACTGGCAGGTGCCAGTGTGAAATGATGTTCTAAGAGGAAAGCAGCAGGTATCTGGTTTACAGCCTCTTGCAGTTTCAGCAGTTGGTTCTCACTGTGGGCTGCTGTCACAGTCATTTTGAAAGTGTGTTGTTTTGCCCTGCCATCCACCCTGCTGTTGCACACATTTTGGAAGTTGATCAGACCACGATATCTGTGAAATCTCACTGTGATGTCTAGATGCCTTTTGTGGATTCTTCTTTGGAGTGGATTGGAAATTTTGGGTATATTTTTCCTGCTGAAAAATCCATTACTGGTTACCAGCATACGGTATGTTTTGCATGTCAGGACCAGCATGGGATGCTGGTTGCTGGTTTTCTGGAACCTATGGAAAGCGGGAGTGCCTGCGGACCAGCTACACCAGCTGAGTTTTGCTTGATGACAGTACGACTGTTGCTGGTCCACCAGCTAGACCGGCACTATATCAGTTCGAACCAGCAAACCAGCTTGGACCAACATGGAATTCATGTTGGTTTATGCTGGATTTTTCAGCAGGGTTCACAATATATAGTGATGCATGATTAGTATGTGAGGGTTCAACTGAATATAACATGCCCTTTTTAGATGATGTCACTTACTCTTGTTAAAACGAAGTGTGCTTAATTGTATTGAATGTGCACTTATATATAGTGTACTTCAAATCTTACAAGTAAATGCACTTGCAGATAATATATTGATGAAATAATAGGTCACTTAAGTGTTCTTGGGAGAGTACACGCGGACTGTTTCTTAACACACTTAAAGGGAGTTCAGCCAAAAATGAACATTCTGTCATTAATTACCTACCCTCATGTCGTTTGACACCCATAAGACCTTTGTTCATCTTTGGAACACAAATTAAGATATTTTTGTTGAAATCCGATGGCTCAGAAAGGTCTCCATTGACAGTAATGTAACTTTGCACTCACAAGACCCATAAAAAGTACTAAAGACGTCATTACAAAGCTCATCTCAGTTGTTCTACAAAAATTTTATGAGGGTAATTTTTGGGTGAACTAACCCTTTAAATACAACCTCCATTTTAAGTGAAGCGAGTTCTTTGTTTTCAGTTTTGCACAAAAAAAACGATTTACCACATTTATGATGCATGCGTGTTGACAATACCGGAAGTTGTTTTTCTGTGAATGCACTTTCGATAATATTATTTTGTAAATATAGAGATAAATAAAAAATTTTGAGCAAACAAAGCACTTGCGTTGCTTCAGAAAATTCAAATTAAACCACCAGAGTCACATGGAGTAGCCTACTTTAATGATGTCTTTCCTATCGTTCTGGACCTTGAATTTGTAACCTGCGTTGCTCCCAATTGTCGCAGAATTTTAGTTATCTTGCTATTTAATTTTCAAGAACTCTTAGTTTGCTTTCATTAGATCCTGTTGTCCTTTGTTTAGTTTCCCGCCACTTATTAGTTACTATGAAGATTCATTAATCACAGGTGTTTGTCATTATTTCCCTCATTTGCTTAGTATTTAAGTTGCATTCTTTTCAATGTTCATTTGCCCATTCACATTAATGCATGTATTATTCGGATTTACCTTCTGAGTGCGTTATTAAAAACCTTTAAACTGATCTTCCTCTTCATCATCTGTTTGCTGCAACCAAGTGTGACTCCAGTGGAGGGACTGAATGCTCTCGGATTTCATTTGTGTTCCAAAGATGAAAAAAGTTCTTACGGGTGTGGAACGACATTAGGGTGAGAAATGACAGGATTTTTGGGTGAACTAACCCTTTTAGTTTCACTAATTGTTATATTTTTATTTAAGTGTAAATAACATACAATTAAGTGTCCAAAACATTACATTGAGTTTGCATAAGTATATTATTTCTGTAATAAGAAGGGCCTACTCTTTTTAAACATATGCTAAAGTGTACTACTTTTTCATAAGTTTAGGCCACACAGACTAGGATTTAAAATGAACCAATAACCAAATAGCTATGTAAATATTGTTTTAGGCAACTGTTGTAAGTTTGTAATGTTCATATAATCCTTGAGTGATGGTAAACAGGTTTGGCTTGCTGTCCAAGAAGGTTTGAGCTTGAGATTCGACTCGAACACAAGTCCTGCCGCATGCCGCACTACTTACAGGATTAAATGAACCAGCTCCTCCAGAACAGCAATAATTTTATTATATTAAGTTTATGGCAATAATGGCCAATAAAGATACATTTAAAAAGGAAGTGTTAACACTGAGATACTCAAAACGCTCATGAGGGTCTTAAAATCGACCTTTAAGGCTCCACAATCAATAAAGTTTAAGTTTCATGGAACGACTTACTTTACTCATAAAATTCACTGCTGTTCGCATCAGCATTTTTTTCATTCAATATCAATTTTTACTTGAAAATGTTTTATGTAGGTAAAATAACTTGATGTAATTTAATGTAAAGTCAAATTAGTTCTGTCCCAGTGCCCAAGGTGCTGCTGTTCATGGAAATGCTGTAAACATTAATGTAAACGTCTGGTAATACACCATTCACAAACCTATAGTAGATTTCCACCTCAGCTTTGTTTTTCCACACACAGCCCCATTTAATCTTCATCCATTATTTGGCATGATGGAAAAAAACAGTTTAACAGTTTAAACGACCTTTCCGCTTGTCTCAAAGGGCACCCTCCCTCCATCTCTCTGCCAACAGCCCACCATTGTAGGGAAAACAAATTAATTAGAGTCTGAAGAGCTGGAATCTTTGTAGCCAGCTAATCAACAGTGGTAATAATTAAGCAAAGAAGGGCCAGCATGTGCATTTAGAGAGGGATGACGTGGCTGGATCAATGGGAAAGGTATCATGGCGCTACAGAGCATCCAATCAGGCTAGTGTGGCGCTGTTGCAGAATTACCTGACCCCAATTCCCGTTCCTCATACATCCTGACCTTTTAAAGCAGAAAGACATTTTTATTTCTTTTTTATATCCGAGGCCTTTTAATCACATTAGGGCAAATGTCTGCCTCTGACCCTCTTTGCTGAGGTCATGATTTGCCATTTTGTTTATCCTGTGACAGAAAGGTTAGCACAGACGATGAGTCTGCATGATGATGGTTAAAGAGGCTCACTCAGGATCACTTATTAAAATCGGGTAATAAAACTATTGAAAATCTTCTTGCGACAAACATATCTAAGTAGGAACTGGATTTGAACATTTTCAAAAGAATTTGTGAGTGATGTTAGCCAGTGCAAAACTTGCTGCCACAATACTAGGATGTTCTCAGTTGTTTTATTAAGGTTATGTGATAATTGTCACGATTGGTTGCAGAAAAGAAGTGAGATAAGCAAGACCTAATCACAGGCAGTAATAGTTTATTTAACGTTAAACTCAGAAACCAAAACACGAAAAAGTAGACTTAAGTACATAGGGCAAAGCAACAAAATAGACAACAGATGCAAAGCTTAATCAAACAATGAAACAAACTGAAACACAGGAAACTGAACTGAACTGAACATAACATATCCCCCCCACCCCCCATCAAGAAGGCACGTCCTCGCACCTTATTAACATCAATATGGGCAGTTGTGGCCTAATGGTTAGAGAGTCGGGCAGTGCTCTCTTCTACCCTCATTACCCACAACTGAGGTGCCCTTGAGAAAGCACCTAACCCCCAATCCCTCCCCGGGCACCGCAGCAAAGCCCACTGCTCCGGGTGTGTTCAATATTCACTGCTGTGTGTGTGCACTTGGACGGGTGAAATGCAGAATACAAATTCCGAGTATGGGACACCAGAAAATTTAACAGAAAATTGTTAAAAGATCAACTGTACAAAGAGCACTACGTTAAATTTATGGAGGAGGTTATTGAAAGAGGAGAGGCAGAGGTTAAAGTTAAAGATGGAGGCATTGAAGGTGGAAAGTGGTATGTTCCTCATCACGGTGTTTATCACCCAAAGAAACCGAATAAGCTGAGAGTTGTTTTTGACTGTTCTGCCAGATATGATGGAATCAGTTTAAATGATCATCTCCTTCAAGGACCGGACCTGATGAACAATTTGACTGGTATTCTTCTCCGATTTCGTCAGCACCCTGTTGTTTTGATATGTGATGTGGAAAAAATGTTTCATCAGTTTCATGTGTGCAAAGCAGACAAAGACTTTCTGCGTTTCTTGTGGTGGAGGAATGGAGACTTGAAAGAGCAACCTTGTGAGTACAGAATGACTGTTCATCTTTTTGGAGCGTCTTCATCTCCAGGATGTGTGAACTATGGATTAAAGCATTTGGCGGAAGGTAACAAGGATCAGTATCCCTTAGGATTCCAGTTTGTAACGGATGATTTCTATGTAGATGATGGCGTTACAAGTGTACAAACGACAGCGGATGCAATCCAGCTCGCTCGAGAGGCCAGAGAACTTTGTGCCATTGGTGGCCTTAGACTTCACAAGTTTGTGTCCAATGATAAAGCTGTCCTGGAAAGTATTCCCCCCACAGAACTAGCAACCAATGTAAAGGAACCTAATCTTTCATTTGATTCATTGACAGAGCGAACACTGGGGATTCAGTGGAATATGGATCATGATTGTTTCAAGTTTGATATTAGCCTCAAGGAACAGCCAGTAACTCGCCGTGGAATCTTAACCACGATTGCATCGTTGTATGACCCATTAGGGTTCTTGGCTCCATTTACCCTCCTTGGAAGGAAAATACTTCAGGAAGTATGTAGACTAGGCATGTGCCGGTATCAAATTTTCATGTTGCGATTAATTGCTGAAGCTTTTATCACGGTATACGGTATTATCACGATATTTTAAAAAAAGTTGCAAAAAAAGTGTTGTCATACTATAACAGGTTTAAAAACTTTCTTATAACAAAAGAACCAAACATTTAAATACAATAAAGCAATACACAAAAATGTATAAAGTAAACAAATATTTGAAACAGATTAAAGTGCTAAAGAATTATAAAGAACAATAGGTAACACTTTACAATAATGTCTCGCCAGTTAATGCATTAACATTAACAAAGAATGAATAGCTAAATTTTTACAGAAGTTATTCTTCTTTGATAATGTTAGTTTAAAAAAGCAACTGTTAGTGTAAGCTCAGGTCCATTAAATAATACAGTTACAACTTTTGATTTTAATAATGTGTTATTAAATGCTGAAATGTACATTTAACTAAGATTAATACATGCTTTAGAAGTATTTTTCATTGTCAGTTTGTTAATGAACTAATGTTAAATAATGGAGCCATATTGTAAAGTGTGTGATTGAACAACAGTCAGAACATATTCAAACAATATCTAGGGCATGTAATTTAAAACTTCAAAAAAAAATTTAAGTTTGAAAATGACTAAGTCTTTAAGTATTAGGTTATGTGATGACGAGCACCGGATTGTGGTTACTGGGGAAACGGCTGTATTTCTGCTGTTCCATCAGCGCCCTCTGCTGTCTGAAAGTGAATGTGCACTTCAGTGCGTCTTCACGCCTTCCGCCATGTGCTCGGCTCATGAATCTTTCAGTTTACATCAGTGCACGTTCCTCTTTGACGCGTTGTTCATTTTAAACGGTTGATGGGTAAAGTATTCTTAAAATACATTCTAAAAATCTGAATAATTCGTAATAAATAATTATTCACAGTATTTTGAAGTGCCCACGATAACAATATTGTGTATGTTCATTATTGCGGTATATCGTATTACCGTTTACCGGCACATGTCTAATGTAGACAGGGTACAGGTTGGGATGACACACTGAGTAAGGAGTTGCAGCCAAGGTGGGAGTGCTGGAAAAAAGATTTGAGTAACTTAAAGAAAGTGAATATCCCCCGCACATATGCTCCTCCTGGGTTTGGAAAGGTAAAGAAAGTAGAGCTGCATCACTTCTCAGATGCCAGTACTAGTGGATATGGCCAGTGCTCATATCTGAGATTGAAGAACGAAAGGGAAGATGTCCATGTTGCTCTTGCCATGGGAAAGTCCCGCGGATCCCCTTTAAAGATTACAACTATTCCAAGGTTGGAGTTGACCGCTGCAGTGGTTTCAGTGAAAGTCAGTAAAATCCTAAGGGAAGAACTTCGATTTACTGACATCACAGAGTTCTTTTGGACCGATTCTAAGGTTGTTCTGGGATATATCAATAATGAGGCCAGGCGATTTCATACATTCGTTGCTAATAGGGTGCAAATGATTAATTTAAGTACGGTTCCACAGCAATGGAGTTATGTCCCAACAAAGGATAATCCTGCAGATCATGTTTCAAGAGGTCTTACTGTTGATGAAATGATTTCATCTGACTGGTTTACAGGGCCAAAGTTTTTGTGGAATAATGAGATGATCCTCTCTTCCAATGAGATTCCAGAACTACAACCAGGTGACTCAGAAGTCAGAAGCTCTCAAACACTTAACACGAAGGCGGTGGAACATGAAACTATCATAAATCGCTTGTCAAGGTTCTCATCTTGGTCCCATGTAGTTAGAGCAATCGCACGCATTCAACGGCGAATTCATAAGGACAAATCAAGCAGGCTTTCTACAGTTGAGGAAAGGGAACAAGCTGAGTGCTTCATAATCAAGCTTCTGCAAAAACATGTGTTTGAAGACGAATTGAAAGTATTAAGTAAAGGTATTTCATTGTCATCTCATAATGAATTGTACAACCTTGACCCATTTCTTGATAGTGATGGTGTACTTAAGGTGGGAGGAAGACTCAGCAATTCCTTTTGTAGCTTACTCAAACATCCTACAATTATCCCCAAAGACCATCATATTACAAAATTGATCATTGTGGACTGCCATGAAAGAGTTAAACATCAAGGTAAAGGATTTACCATTAATGAAATCCGTTCAAGAGGTTTTTGGATCCCAGGTATTAATCGTACTGTAGCATCTCATGTGAGTAATTGTGTTACCTGTAGAAAACACAGGTGTCCAACGGAAGAGCAAAGGATGGCTGACTTGCCTTCAGAGAGAGTGAATCCTTCACCACCGTTCACTTACTGCGGTATGGACTGTTTTGGTCCATTTTTTGTTAAACAAGGACGGAAGGTGTACAAAAGATATGGATTGATCTTCACTTGTTTCTCTTCCCGTGCCATTCACATTGAGATGCTGGATTCTATGTCAACTGATTCATTTATCAATGGCTTGCGCTGCTTTATCGCCATACGTGGGGCAATTCGACAGCTCAAATCTGATCAAGGCAGCAACTTTGTAGGTGCTAAAAATGAGCTGACTGAGGCTCTCAAGGAAATTGATGCTGAAAAGCTGAATAACTTCTTAGCTGCAAATCAGTGCGACTTTGTCATGAATGCACCATGTGCAAGTCATACAGGAGGTGTATGGGAGCGACAGATTAGGACTGTAAGAAGTATCCTCCAGTCTACACTCTTGATTGCTTCTGAAAGGATTGATGATTCATCTCTGAGAGCATTCTTTTATGAAGCAATGTCAATTGTAAACAGTCGCCCACTCACTGTTGACAATTTAAGCGATCCAAATAGCCTTGAACCTATAACGCCAAATCATTTTCTTACAATGAAGTCCACCATCGCCTTACCTCCTCCAGGCAAGTTCACTAAAGAAGATCTCTATGCAAGAAAAAGGTGGCGCCATGTTCAATATCTTGCTGAACAATTCTGGAGTCGCTGGCGGAAAGAGTATCTGTCCAATATAGCTGTTAGACAGCGTTGGCACACCCCTAAGAGAAATCTGTCACTTGGGGATGTAGTGATTGTGAAGGACAATGATCTGCCTAGGCACGACTGGTCGTTGCGTAGGATCATAGGAACCACTATAGATTCAGATGGACTTGTAAGGAGAGTTAGGGTTCATCTTGGTGATAAAAACCTTGGAAACAAGGGAAAATGTCCTGGTAAGCCTTCTATAATTGAACGTCCAATTCAGAAGTTGGTCTTGCTGTTGGAGGCTTGTTGAAGTTTTGTTTTGTTTTTGTTTCTTTGTTTGTTTTCCCTTTTCTACAATAGTTTGTGTTTGAAGTGTCATTTGTAATTTTGAAATCACTCATTTATTGGAACTCTTGATTTGGTGGGAGTGTAAATGACAGCTAATTTGTTGAGAATTTAAAGTGTATCTATTGATTTTGTTCGTATTGTTATTTTTGAAGGACTTTTATTTTGATACGGCTTTAACGTGCACCAACATGGTTGTATAAAGCACGCCTTATTTCTGCTTTGTGTATGTGTGCACGCTTTTATGATGGACGCAGCCTGCAATTCATGACGGTTCCTCTTCCCATTTGTATTTTTTTGCATCTCACTTGAGGGTTATAAGCTCTTACGGTGTCTACATGAGTGTCACGAATAAAACACTAAAGGAAACATCAGTTCAAGGAGTATTCGACCATCATTCCAGTGGGTTAGCAACAGTGCTTAGGTGGGGGATGCAGAGCTGGCACAATGGATGACCACAGGAACCAGGGCAGAGAAGACAACAAGAGGAGCCAGGGAGGAGAGGACTGCGGCAGAAGCCAGCGAGTTGGTGGTAGGAGGAGCCAGGGCAAAATCCCCAGCCGGAATCCCAGGACGTTAGCCCACGGCTGAGTTGAGGGAGGGAGGAGCCATGGTGGAGACTTGGTGGGAAACGGTTGACTGAGGTGGAGCTGCTGGCGGTGGAGACCCAGGCGGAGCCGAAGAGGCATCGGGGCCGGCGACACAGAAGATCCTGGAGACCAAGGTGGAGCCACAAGGGCGAGCGGCTGAGGCGAAGCCAGGGTGCTGAGGACTGAGGCAGAGCAGGAGGGAAGGCTGAGCTCAACAGAGCCAAAGGGTGGACCTCTAAGTCCATGATGACCGCAAAGTAATGATGACCACGGCTAAGCTGGAGGGACGAGGAAGCCCAGGTGGAGCCGAGAGGGCGAGGAGCTGTCAGGTTGACGGGCTGAGGTGGAGTGATGGGCTCTTGAGCAAACTGGCACAGACATGGTTGCTGGCTCATGCACCTGGTCAGACTTTTTGTCAGGCTTGGGCTCTGGGACAATCTTAAGCTCAGGCATTACCTCTGGCATTGTGGCAGGCTCAGGCTCCACAGCTGTGGTGAGCATGAGCTCAATGTCCGCTGGGCTGGTAGCTGCAGATGCAGTAGGTGCTGTGTGCACTTCTGGTGCGTTGAGTGAAATATATGATGATTCCTCCTCTCTCTCAGTGATGGTGGGGAACCATTATGTAGAAGCACCCATTCTTAACACTCCTTAAACGTCCCTAGCGGTTCACCTCCACGTTGAGACCTGCCTGGAAAAACACACACAGGCTGTTGTCATCATAGTGGACAAAATGGCCTGTGTGTGTCTCTCTTGTTTCGCTGTCACAGTTGGCTGCAGAAAAGAAGTGAGATAGGCAGGATCTAATTGCTGGCAGCAATAGTTTATTTAAGTTTAAACTCAGAAACTAGGGGTGCACCGATCCGATATTAGGATCGGATATCGGCCGCGATACTGACAAAATAGCTGGATCGGGGATCGGAAAAATGAACAGATCCACAAGCCGATCCAGGTGTTTTTTTTCCGTCGCAGCAGAACCTACGTCATTCGTCAGCTTCACGTGTGTGTCGCATGCTAGAAGCAACATGGAGCGAGCCAGAGAGTCGGCTGTGTGGAGGAGATATTTCACGCTTGCCACGCCAACTAGTTCGTCGGCTGTTTGCAATGTCTGCAGAGTAACTTAAATGTTTCGAGGGGAGGTGGTATTACTGCAAAGTCAGGGTCTTTCCTGCATTGAACATTTTTTGATGGCCGCCAAAGCCTAATTTGACGAGTTATTGTATGTGGAACAGATGCTGCACTTGTGACTGAGTGACAGAGAGACCGACCAGAGAGCTCTTCCCCCGCGCGCGCTCTCTGGTCTTCAAAATAATCAGCGTTAGCTCTCTCATATTTCACATATTAATCCAATTCCAAATCTAAAGGTCGGAAGACCGAAACCATGTTGCACGTGACACATTCGGACAATTGTGTCTTTGAATTACCGCTGGGTGTGCATTGCGCTCAAAAAATGTTGACTCTTCTCTGACCAGCTGACATAAAGCATACTTTCAATAAACGGGAGACAAATCATATTCAGTTATGAAGTGTTTTCTGTGTGTTGACATCTTTCGCGATGTTCTAACAGACGGGATTCGCACACAACGCGTCTGCTAATGTCCGATTCGCGACCTAATGACTCCTTTGAACCGAGTCATTTTAACGACTGGTTAGATTAGAACAACTGATCTGTCCAACACTGAACTCATGAATCAGTTTATTAATTTACTCAGAACGCATCTGAAATGAGAACACAAGTGTGCTTACCCAATTAAGCAAGAGTGGGTAGTAAGAATTATTTTTAATTATCAACAGTATTTCAGCTTATTTCTGTTGACAATGTGTAGTAAAATAAATAGGCCTAGCCTACAATCATTTAGACAGGAGTGAGGTGAAACCAGAACAAAGTTGTTATTAGCTAGCTGATCATTTTTATTAAATTGCATATGGCAGAAAATTAAGACTATTTGTTAATTTGTAATGCTACTTTTGAATATTGATATGATTATATACCAAAACAATTATCTGTAGTGTAAAAAATGTTTGGTAACTGTCAGATTACTATTGTATGTTTGACCAATACACTGTTTTTTGTTTCCACTGCTACATTTTATTTATTTAAAGAAGTTTGATTACATTCTATTTTAGATTTGAATGCACAATTGTTTTTTAAATAAATAAGAATTCAACACTTTACATACATCTGTTATTTTGTCTTAGTTATTTTTAGTTAGTAAAGTCTGGTGCCTTAGTCTCTTCAAGGAAGGTATAAGGTGGAAGATATACAGTTTATTATTAATTCAACAATAGTATCGGATCGGTATCGGGTATCGACAGATACACAAAGCCCAGGCATCGGTATCGGTATCGGGACTGAAAAAGTCGGATCGGTGCACCCCAAAACACGAAAAGCAAATAGGAACAGAACAACTGATAACATGTGATGATAAAGGACAAAGAACTGAAAGAAAAAGAGCTTAAATACACGGGGCCAACCAATCAACGAAATAGAGAACTGGTTCAAAACTTAATCAAACAAGGAAAAACCATGGAAACAAACTGAACTGAAACGTGTATCAAACCCACCCAAAAACAAACTGACACAGATTACCCGTAACAATAATTGTGTCCCTATAGGTGGCCCAGTTTCCTCTTTCCATGAAAGTCTAGGATTTTGTTTCACCTGTTTTATCATCCAAAAAAAGTCCATCTGAATGCTTAGAAATGTTAAAGCTCACTGTTAAAAACATTTAGATTTGGGTTTTGTTCAAAGTATGAATAGTGATTAGAAATGCACAATATATCTGCAATATATCAGTTATAAGTCAGGTATTACATGTTTAAAAAATTGCATTAAATATGATATTAAACATATATTTTTAATATATCTGTATTTGCCTAATATTTGATATTTACATATACATGCTAATTTCTCCTGCTGTTACATAAAAATTACTGTCGGCATTTTAGAATATTGAATTTGATGTTCCGTATTTCTTCTTCATCTGAAATCTTGAATCGATATTTTCAAAAACTGAATATGTCCAGTCTATTAATTCAGAACAAAATATCTGCTGTTTGAAAATACATGTCTATTCGATTTCGACATCTATACATATTTCAGATGTGTTCAATTTCAAATGTTCAATATTCAATGTTCAACTATGTAAAATTCAACAGAATATCCAATTGTATTAGATTAGATTACACTTGTCAATAATTCAGATTTACACAAATCATATTCAGATCATTGTCAAATTTCTAGCTCCATACATTTAAGGTTTATCTTTAAAATCTCTTAAAATGTAAGAATCTCAAAATGAGTAGGCTATTAATTTTTCATACTGTACATTATGATTTTGTGATGCCTACATTCACTTGTAGCATTTAAAACAACACATTTCTAATTAGACAAAATAGTATAACATTGCAATATTGTACATTTATTTTTTATCAGACATATGAAATTAATGATCTGCTTCTGTATCAAGAACATTTTTTATATCAGTCTTCATTTTCTTGATACTTCATGCAAACGCGCTAGAGAGATTTATGAAGTTCACTGTAGGAGGTGGATGGCTGCAACCTGTAAGATGTATGTCTGATGATAATATGTGTTACCAGGGGTATATATGCCAAAACCCATGACCTGATGAACAAGCACTGAGAATCTGGGCTGACATCCAGAGTTAACAAGTCTTTTAGTCATCTCAAGCATCTCTCAAGGTATCCAAGAAAAGACCTGATGTCTGAGTAACTGAGGTTAATGGCCTGAGGTCTTGCTGAGGCCCTTCCGTTGTTAACAAGAAATATCTCAATGACTCAAAGTATCAGTCTACTTCTAACAAATGAAAACATCAGAGAAACCTGAGGTAGAAAATATGTGTAGCCCAAACAGTTTGCTCTTCTGTTAACATTTGCCTCAGTCAGTGTGATCCGAGGATACAGAGGCAGTTCTTCTCAGCTTGTCATGTAGGCAGGCAGTCTCCGGCAGTGACATTGATGTTTGATGTTTTAGTGGCCTTTGGCTCATCTGTTGCACGTCCAGTGCACATCTGCCATCAGCAATCTACACCCTGACACAAACCATACCTCAGATGTTTGAATCTGAAGAACAGCCTCTGAACACGCACATCCATTAGGGGGATTTTAGCTCATGCACATTACTTTTTGTTAGTAGGTCTGGATAAGAGCATCAGCTAAAAGCTTTAAATCTAAATGTTTACCTACACTATTGTGGTAATATTATTGTGCTAAACTGATTGTTTATTCATAAATAGAGAGTAAGAACTAGATCTAAATGCTGAAGTTTAGGCTGATTGCTTGATGTTTATTTATTATACAAATGATTAGATACCATGGACCGTGTGTGCTTATTGTTCAAAGTTTAGATTAGGTTAGGTTTTATTTATTCTATTAAGTCTATAAATAGGTTATCTTGTGCTTTAAAAAGGAAAATAGCAAAGGGTAATTGCATGAAAACATGCTCCATATTTCTGTTTTCTTTCGGTTGGCTTGGAAAAATTAAATAAAATAAAAACTAGATATATAACTAAGATATACTGCATTTTAATAATTAAAAAGTGTCATATCAGCACATAATTTTTTAAAAATACAACAGTTCAATAAATTTGCCAATGGAAATCGATCCAAAACAAAGCAGAATCAACCATTTTCCAAGTGTAACCCCTCCTGTTCGAACCACCCGCTCCAAACGGGACTCAAACCCAGGTCTACCGGCATGAGAGTTGGGCACTCTAACAAGGAGGCTAAAGGCTGCAACCGCTAGCGTTAGTCGCTGAGCGTCTCTTGACAGTCCCTCCAGAAAAACGCGATTATGCGATCGCGTGATTTAACGCATAATCAGCCAAAGTCCGCATATTCATGCGGGGCCCGCATTTTTTCAAATACGCCGCACTTTCGCCGCATAAATTGCCTATTTCCGCGTGCAAAATATGCGGGGCTATCATGATTTCATAATCCCCGCATTTTCGTTGCAAAAAAAGTCATATATATTAGCAGAAAGTTGAAAATTTTTCGTTTACTTCACACAAGAGCCGCTATTTCCGCCTATTGCCATGGGAACGTTTTGTACCCACGCGAACGTCATCGAAAAGCTTCAAACCCCGTGGAGAAACCATAGATACCGGTGAAACCATGATGAAGCACAAACTCCCATTGGCCAACAAAAATAACAGCAAAAGAGCAAAGCAGTTTCCCTGTGTGCTGACTGATTTCAAAACACAGCATCATGAAGCTTTGAAGCGTTATGAATCAATGAGTCGATTCAGCGGTTTGAAGCGTTATGAATCAATGAGTTGATTCAGCGGTTTGAAGCGTTATGAATCAATGAGTTGATTCAGCGGTTTGAAGCGTTATGAATCAATGAGTCGATTCAGCGGGTTGGATCGCCAAAGTCACGTATTTCAGCAGTTTGACACGCGATCCGAATCATGAATCGACTCGATGATTCATAGCTTCATGATGCTGTGTTTTGAAATCAGTCATCACTATATAAGTCGTTATTTAGTTTTTTTTGCACACAATAACTATTATCGTCGCTTCATAAAGTTATTGTAGAACCACTGTAGTGAGATGGACTTTGTAACGACGTCTTTAGTAGGCTACCTTTTATGGGTCTTGAGAGTGTACATTGTGCCAATGGAGGCCTTTCTGAGCCATCGGAATTCAACTAAAATATCTTAATTTGTGTCCAACAACATAAAGGGAAGTCATTAATGACAGAATTTTCATTTTTAGGTGAACTAACCCTTTAAGAGATTGCACTTTGTGCATTGGAAGCACTCAAATGTCTGTTTTGTATAGCGACATCTGTAAAACAGGAAGTTATTTATTAATTTTTTCAGAAGTTGTAGCATATTCCTTTTGTAAAGCTACAGAACTTGATTGACTAAATGTTTTGTAAATTTGAGCCATTATTAAGGTCTTCAATAAAACAAGATGAGAACTTAAATATTCCAGCACTTTCTGTGATGTAGTGCTTTTTTTCTCTTTCTCATCAAACCGCAGTTTTTGCAAGTTCCCGCAATTTTATCGCATAAAATTGCATAAATATCCCGCATTTTTCATCGCATTTTTTAAGAAAACGTGCCGCATAATCAAGGATTTTTGCCCGCAACAATCACAGAAAAAAGCCGCATTTTTCTGGAAGGACTGTCTTGAGATCAGGGGAGTGGGGTTCACTCGCACAGCGACTACTAGCTGGCCTCAGTTACACTCACCCCCCTAAACCTCACTCCCATCCGGGTCACAGCACCAATGTAACCCCTCCTGTTTGAACCGCCTGCTCCAAGCGGGACTCGAACCTGGGTCCGCCGGCATGAGAATCGTGCGCTCTTACAAGGAGACTTAAGGCTGCAACCACTAGCGTCAGTCGCTAGAGCGTCTGTTGAGATCAGGGGAGTGGGGTTTACTCACACAGCGACTACTAGCTGGCCTCCGTTACACTAACAACACGAATCGGTTGATTGAATGATTCAATGACTCCCTCACAAACACCTTCATTTGTTTAATTCCTGGATGAATCAGTATTTTTGAGCCAATAGGTTGAAATTAATTATCCAATGATTCACTCACAAAGACAGTCACTTGTCGCCTCTTACTAGAGTAAATTAACCTACAGAAAGAGTAAAGAAAAAAAAAAAGATAACGTATAAATCCATATTACTAATGCAGTGTATTCTGGAACGTGCAAACACACTCAAGCGAAGTGATACAAACGGTGAAATGCCCCATTGCTGTTGGTATACATGCTGTACATGTTGTATACAGACTGTTTATGCAGCTACTCATCCCCCCCCCCCCCCCCCTGAAATCTGTAATTTATGACCTGATTTGGGTATATAGTTGTGGGTTTTAATTTAAACAAACAATCCAAGTTTAGTCAAATGACGGCACACAAACGCGCTTTTTCATCTCACATCCTTGTCAGTCTTCCTTCCGCTTTACCTCGACCCCTCCTTTCCTCAGCACCTCTTCATACACCTGTCACACACTCACACATTCTGCCTCCCTGGATGCGGCAGCCCTGACCTAGTTTCTATAGCAACCGCACAGGTCCTCCAGGGCAAAGAAAAGGCCTGTGACAACCACCTTGCAGATTCCCTCTCTTCTTTCATCTGCAGAGATACCGGTGAGAATAAAGAGGGTGGGATGGAAAAAGAGAAAGAACAAAAAAAAAAAACAGACAGTAATCTATCTAATTCTATCTAATCTATTTAACGTCTACTTCTATAAATATCCTCTCGCTTTCTCATTCCCATGCCTCTCTCAAACAAGCATTTGATCTCTCTTGACCTCACATCCACTGTTACTAAAGTGGAATATTTCTTATTCTTGTTCCTTCTGCAAAAAACACTTTGAAGCACTAATAGACTTTCCACTTACAACCTTACAAAAAGTACTTGCCAATTAAAGGTGGGGTAAGTGCTTTCTGGTAACCAATGTTGATTTCAAATCACCAAAACAAACACGCCCCTATTTTGATAGCTCCGCCTCACACATACGTAACCCCGGCAACGACTATGGCAGAATCTGTTGTACCAGCCGGCCGAGGGTATGATGTCATCAATAAGTGAAAGCAATGTGTGTTTCTGTGGTAATCCAGGTTGAATGTTCAGTGAAAAAGTCATCCCTTCCATCCCTAAAACACAAACACAGTTCTCATGAACAACTTGATGGCACGAGGACGACAATCCAACTAACGAACATATTACAATTATGACAAGATTAGAGGGTTATATCGATAACGAAAAGAGGAACCAAAGGAAACAAACATATATTAGGAGTATATTATTTAACTTTTCGGACACACTTTGGGAGCTGACGCTTGAAACAGACAGCGAGGAGTTTTAGACGCTCCAGGCTTATACGTGTGGAAATGAATGGGTCTTTATCATAGCTGAAGTGAACGACAATACGATCACAAATGGACAAACGAGCGAACATGACACATGAGTATATTCAAGCAAAAGCCAGCATATATTAGTTCTGTGAAACAAAACAAAATCAATGTTACTCGCCTATCGAGAAGAAATAAATCAACCTCGCTCCTTGAGTTCTCTCCAGCGCTGGAAAGCTGATCCAATATTTACATGGGTCCTACTTCTTGCCTGATCGTAAGCCTTCTTTTGTTCCACAGACATCTTCCACATTTGTTTTTTATCTGCCATCTCTCTCTTTCTGTCGTCGCTCGGCCAATGTCTGTCCTGTGTTGTGTCTTTTGAATAATGACGTGCACTGAGTGCTCTCTTCTCTCCGTCATTAGTAGACACGCCCCTTACTGCTGATTGGCTATGAGTTTGTTTTGGTACTCGGCCCGATACACTTTTCTAAAGCAGTTTTGAAATACCACTTACCCCACCTTTAATAGAAAAAACTAAATGATACATGTGATATGATATTCTTGGATACTGTCATTTTTTTAAATATAATACAAGTACCTGTGTACATTGATGAGCCAAAACATATGACCACTCATAGGTGAAGCAAATTTAGTTGGTTATCTCCTAACAAGGCCACATGTCAAGATTACATGGTTAGCAAACAATCAGTTCTCTTAATCTGTGTTGGATGCAGGAGAAGTGGGCAGGAATAAAGATCTGAGCAACTTTGACAAGCGTCAGATGACTGGGTCATATAGCATCTCTGTAACGGCAACGCTTGTGTGCTGCTCCTGGTCAGCAGTTATTAGAATTTACCAAAAGTGGCCCAAAGCGGGACAAACAACAACCGTCAACAGGGTGTTGGGTGTTCAAGGCCCATCGATGCACAAGGGGTCTATTCCATCTGGGCTGAGAAAACAGCACAATTTTGTGGCACAATTTTAATGATGGTTATGGGAGGAATGAATCATAACAAAGTACATAGCACTCTATAGAGTATACTGCATATGGGGCTAAGACAGGGGGCTTTGATGACCTCTCCCGACTGTCGAAAGCACCTACAATGGGGCATGTGAGCGTCGGAACTGAACTTTGGAGCAGGGAAAGAAGATGGCCTGGTCCGATGAATCCCATTTTCTTTTACATCTCGTGGACAGCTGTGTACGTGTGCACCATTTACCTGGGGGATTGATGGCATCAGGATGCACTGTGGGACGAAGACAAGCCAGTGGAGAGATTGTGATGCTCTGGGCAATGTTCTGCTGGGAAACCCTGGGTCCGGCCATTCATTTATGTCATAAATTTGACACATGTTGTTGCAGACCAGGTAAACCCCTTCATGACAACAGTGTTCCCTTGTGGAAGTGGCCTCTTTTAGCAGGATAATACACCCTGCCACACTGCACACATTGTTCAGGAATGGTTTGAGGAACATGAAGTTGTTGCCCTGGCCTCCAAATTCCCCAGATCTCAATCCAATTAAGCATGTGCCATATCACACTGTAGCCCAAGACTAAGCTAAGCTGGGGAAAACTAGGTTGCTGCTGGAAGAGGTGTTAGTGAGGCCAGCAGGGGGTGCTCACCCTGTGGTCTGTTTGGGTCCTTACACCCCAGTTTAGTGATGGGGACACTATACTATCAAAAAGCACCATCCTTTGGATGAGACATTAAACCGAGGTCCTGACTCTCTGTGGTCATTAAAAATCCCAGGATGTCCTTTGAAAAAGAGTAGGGGTATAACCCGGCATCCTGACCAAATTTATTAATTGGCCATCATCATGGCCTCCTAATTATCCCCATATATACTGATTAGCTTCATCACTCCATCTTCTCTCAACCAATAAGCTGGTGTGGTGGGCGTTCTGGCGCAATATGGCTGCCGGTTGTGCTGAGAAAAGTGATGTATAAATAGAATACAATATTATTATTTGTGGGATGGGCTGGACAAACAAGTTCAGTCCATGGCGGCTACAGGACTTCTGAAGGACTTCTGAAGGATCTGCTGCTAACGTCTTGGTGACATACCACAGGTAGTGTTGGGGAGTAAGTTACATGTAACAGAGTTACGTAATTTACTTACAAAATAAATGTAACTGTAATTAGTTACAGTTAATGAGAAAAAATGTGTAATTAAAGCTGCAGTCTGTAACTCTTTGCGCTCTAGCGGTAAATAAAGAGAACTGCATGCGTCTTGCGAAAAGAACATTGCAGCCGGAGCTACTTCTCTCTGTTTATGTCTATGGCGAGTCACGCAGGGACTGAGCTCTTCTGCAGCGGTTCCTACCAAATCGGTCTGAAATAGTCCCAATATAAACACTTATAAGTGTACCATAATGATTTAGGGTAAGACCAAAACACGGTTTGGAAAATGGATTCATGTTGTACATTCTCATTAAATCATTTTTGTAAATCTTGAACATAAAAAAAGTTACGGACAGCAGCTTTAAATTACAGTTACTTATGCAAATATTAATGATACATAGGGGGTTACATCTGAATATTTTCTGTAAAAAGCTAGTATATGTTGAATAATATTAATTTGTTGATTTGCCTGTTTTTGATGTGCACGATGCCTCCTGCCATTTAAAGGTTGTTTAGTAAAGCGACGCTATTCTGATGCTTTTGATTGGTCCTCTTGTTTGAATTTTCAGCACACCACGTCTGCCAATACAACATCAATCCACAATGCCGCTGAAAGCTTTTGGCTAAAATCTGTCTAAGAGTTGCCACCATAGCAAGTGATAAAAATGTGTTACAGTCCTGGAAATTAGAGAAGTAATCAAAAAGTAATCAAATGTAATCAGGTACATTACTTTAATAAAGTAATTAAATAGTTACACTACTTATTACATTTAGGGTAACTTGTAATCTGTAACCTATTACTTTTCCAAAGTAACCTTCCCAACACTGACCACAGGACACCTTGAGGGCAACACACGGAGGACCGACCGCATATTAAGGCCATTACATACTCCACAAGAACAGAGAAAAAAGTTATCGCTCCCAGGGCTACGAGAACAAAATTATGTCATTTTGGTTCTGGCAGCCCTGGTTTGGGAGTTTTCGCAGCTTGTTCTCGACACATCATCTGAGCA
Organism: Gobio gobio; assembly: GCF_949357685.1. Lineage (NCBI taxonomy): Eukaryota > Metazoa > Chordata > Actinopteri > Cypriniformes > Gobionidae > Gobio > Gobio gobio. The sequence continues at coordinate 18,082,417 of NC_137104.1, read as the reverse complement.
GAACTTTTTTCTTGGTCAGAAATTTAAAGTGGGCGGGGTTAATGCAGAGAAACAGAAATGTTCGGCACCTGCATTTCTCGTGAAGTATGGAATGTCCTATCCAGAATGAACTTTGTTCTTGTTCTTGCCACCTCGAGAAAACGAACAAATTTCTTTGTTCTTGCGGAGTATGTACCAAGCTTTAGGCAGGTGGTCATAATATTTTGGCTCATTGGAGTATAAGTCAATGTATCTTTTTATATAGCACTTTATATACAATACAGATTGTTTCAAAGCATTTTTACAGTGAAAACAGGTGATAACTTTCCGCTGTAAAGATCAATTATTAAATTAGTTAATTTCATCTATAAAGCAGTCAGTTCTGCAAAATATTGTCATAGTCCAGCTCAGTTCTCATGCAACAGTACAACATATTTTAAGTATCTTGACAAAAGCCTCCAGTAATCAAATGATCTGGATTTTTCTGTTCATTTTCTGTTCTTTATATGGTATTAATTCCATTATATATCAAGTATTACCATCTGATAGCATAATTTGACCATGGTAGTACTTTTCGGTTTATTTTCTGTTCTTTAAACGTTATTAATTCCACTATATATCAAGTATAGTGGAATCTGTTACAATCATCTGACTATGGTACTACCCTAGTGCTTTTTGTAAGGGATATAGCTGCGAAAATGATCGATAAAATGTTTAACTTATTTTTAACCTCGAAAACACATTTCACATGACGAAAAAAGGACTGTTGTGGTGAAATAATAGTATCAGATAATACTATGATGCATAATGATTATCATATTCATTAACAATGATATTTGCATCATATTCCGAGGAACTTCAAAGAAGACCACAATATTGCGGTGGTACATGTCCAAAAAACATGGTATCACCGTGGTACCATGATTGCAAAAAAATAAAAAACTACAGGAAGGGTTCCAACCCTTCGCTACAGGTGTTTTCAACATTGCTCCAATAACAGGTGGTGTGTGTCTCTGTATTTTGTGTGGGTCTGCACACAGGCCAGCTGGCTCCGAGCAGGCCTGACCACAGGCTGACCATGGATGTGTGTCCGTGTTGCGAGGAGGAAGGGAAGGTGCCTCCGATTAACACTTCAAAGGCACAAGAGCCCAGTGTGGAGATTAAAGCCCAGCATGTATCAAAGCCCCTCAGGTGGCCAACAACACACAGGTGTCCCCACACAACAGCGTTTGTGTGTGCGTGTGTCAAAGGTGGTATAAGGAGTACAGTATTGATGGTAATGTGGGCAAATGACTACGAAATGTAAGATTATGCGAAGAAATGAGCGTTGCTGATAAAAAATTTGGATACTTATTGTTAGTAACCCTTATGACAGTATTCCATACAAGCATGTCTGGGAACTTTTGCTCCTAAAAAAAAAAATAATAAAGAACCATATCATAATAGAAACCATAAGAAATTATATTTTTGCAATGTGACATTTTTATGACCATTAAGGAACTTTCCCCCCAGACTCTCTTTACCATAATGTAAGAGTTTTTATGTAATGTTATTTTTTTTTGTTAGATTCTCATTTCGACAATTCAATATTTTTACTGTACTATTTAAAATCCTTTTTTAACAAATTCATTTTTAATTTTGTTTTCAGCAAATATTTACACTCCCGTTCAAACTTTTAGGGTCACTAGGTTTAAAAAAATATATATTAAAAATTAGTACTTTTATTCAGCAAGGATGCATTAAATGTATCAAAAGTTGCAGTAAACACTTACATTGTTACCAAAACAAATCTGTTTCATATAAATGCTGTTCTTATAAACTCTCTTTTATGAATCCTGAAAACAGGATTATTAAGCAGCACAACAGTTTTCAACAGTGATACTAATAAGAAATGTTTCTTGAACACTAAATCAGCATATTAGAATAATTTCTGAAGGATCATGTGACTGAAGTTATTTTGAATTGTAATAATATTTCACAATATTACTGTTTTTACAGTGTTTACTGTATTTTTGATCAAACAAATGTAGCCTTGGTGAGCATAAGAGACTACTTTCAAAAACATTTAAAAATCTGACTGAACTCAAACGTTGAATGGTAAAATGTGAAACATTATTTAATCAATACACAAATTGAGGGAGTTGTGTTCATATACTCCATACACAATAATACATTGTTACTTGCTGAGTTTGATCACGTTTATCAAAGACAAGACACATAGCTTTAATTTTCATTGTCGCATTAACATCCAATATCACTATCCAGATGGTTACTTCACTAACTTGTTTTTGAACAAACATTTATCCAGAGCGACTAACAGAACTCTAATTACAGATGCAAATTCAAGTGCACTGCTGATCTGATGGAAGAACACAATAACTCTAATGTATCTCCTAAAGAGCTCGCATTTTCTCACCCTTCTCCAATCCTTAAACTTTAAAGACCACATACACCTGATCGATGTGAAGTACATCTTACATCAAGGGGAATATGTGGGATACGGGATGTGCTGAGCGGATGACATGACGCATACAGACGCACAAACCTTCCTGAAGATGTGACTCAACCACCGAACATCCATTAATTATATGCTTGGAAGCGCACACACCAGCACTACCGCTTAGATATCAATCTGCATATGCGACGGACATCAGTTATGCTCATCTTTGCTCACTGCTTACTCATCTTTGCTCACTCCTTAGTTATATTGACTAAAATGGCTCTATATTTAACAAAGCACATATAAAAGACCTGAGGTCTCATTTATAACCATTGTGTATGCACAAAAGAAGAGGTGTACGCCACTTCCTACGCATAAGTTATGATTTATAAAAACTTTGACCCATGTGTACAAACATTTTGGAGACCAAGCAGTTTGGTGTCACCAATGGTGAGCTGAGGGACTGACGGCAGATGAAGGAAAATCACTTTAAATCCTCATTATGAGTCCTAAAATATAGTGCATGTTCACAACAACAGTTTAAATAAATAAAAGAATATCTGATATACACATTTAGATGAAATATGTCATTCTCATTAATGGAGTTAAGCACTTCAATTACATGACATCATTATCCAGAAGTGGCATGCTGTGCTTTAATGTTTTAACTACAGCAAGGATTGCTATGATAATAGCAGAACTCATGGTCTGTGAAAATATTTTCACGCGAATATATAAAATATAAAATATTTTCTGTTTCCATTAAAATTACAAAGCAATTAAAAATACTATTTGGCCAGTGGAAAAGATTGAGAAACACTTTCTCTGAAATGTATTTTATACTATTTAGATTTATTTATTCTAAAACAAGGAAAGGATAGGCTACTGAATGATTTTTAGCAATGTAATGTGACGGCATATCCGTATCTCATATTTTCCTAATGTCTTGTACCAAACATGGTATCATGTGGATGAATATGCATATGCAAATGATATGCAGATGGCGTTATGCATAGTAAAACTGGCAGTTGTAAACTCTATTTAGGGTTAAAAAAAGGAATGTGGAAAAAAGAAAATCCAAGGCACTCTTCTTAAAATTATTAAAAAGCCTTTATTTTACTGGCTATTTCTTTATAGAAAATTTAAAAGACATGGCGAAAAAAGTAACATGGTTTTAATAAAATTTTAATAATTTGAAGAAGAGTGCCTTGGATTTTCTTTTTTCCACAATCATTTGAATTCCAGACCCCAAAGAGCACCTTCAAACGTCTTATTGAACTCCCTGAGCACCCTGGACTTCTTTGCCTTTTCTAGGGTTAGTTCGGGGAGGAGACGGGGTGGAGATGGTTTATAAAGGGAATTTTGTGCAGGTTCTGCTAGCTTTTGTGCACAATTTTAGGATGAAATCTACGGAAAGTTGTATAAATGAGGCCCCTGAACCGGAAGCAAAGCGACCTGTTTTACAGAAAATGTGGTGTTTCTCAAATGGAAGGCTACATCCTATAAACTGCGTACTTCCCAGTCCAGTCCTTAATTCTGGAAAAATACTTTGTATTACAAATCTTTAAATGAATTGGCTATCTATGAATGCAATACAGTGAATGACCAGCAGCTTACATTATTGTCAGTTTAGTGTTAGTGATACATTTACAGCAAAACAAAAGAAAACATCTATGCTTTCATGTCCGAAAACATTCTTTTTGTCTTACATTTCAAAATAAACCCAGACAAGTTCAGTACTGACTCCATTTATTTTTGTGAATTTAAATGTGCGCAAAGGATTGTGGGTGATTTAATTGTCTGATGCGTCCTTTAAAACAGGCCAAATGAAGGACGCAAAACAAAGGCTCCCTTCCAAGGATCCTTCAAATTGAGATGACCTTTGGCGACGTTTGATGACGTGGCAGCCGAGATATGCAGCCTTCCGTTTGAGAAACACCCTCAGTCTTTGTCTGGTCTCCAATATGGATACATGACTAAACCCATGCTCTACTTAACTGTGCGTTACTTATCTGAGAAGATTCTAGTTCCTATTCTCCTCTCCAGCGTTCCTCTCCCTTGTCTTTGTGCACTTCCCATACCGTGGATCTCATGTTACTGGCAACTGAGGTGTGTGCTGCTATCCATTATCCTGCCTGTCCTTCCCTTCTGTTTCACCGGCTCTACGAAAGACAGAAAAGGACTGTTACATTCATCCAACATAACCATTCTCCATTGCATTGCCAATCTCTATACTAAAATACTCTATACTAAATAAACATTTACTTTTGAGTCCGAGTCTGAATATCGTTACACATAATTCCCTTCAAATGTATATTATTTGTTTTTCAGGAATCCCATTCTTACTTATTGTCTAAAACAAGGCTACAGCTGAGCGACAGAGTGCATTGTGGGTGGAGTTGTCAGGGTTACACTGTAGTTTTGACCCCACTTCACAAAGCTTCGATGTGACCGGGACCATCCACATGAGAGAATTTTTATCTGATATCCGGATCAATAATACTCAGCTATTGATCGGCAAACCACAGGGGTGGGAGTATAGAGGGATGAAGAGAGAGCGGTGAAAATAGAAACAGACAGACATAAAAAGAGGAGGGTGAGGATAATAAAAGAGAAAAACAGGGAAAAAGATACCTGAGAGGACAGACGTGGGAAGGAATAGAAATGTCATGTTTTACTGATGCTCACTAGTCCTATTTATAGACTGAATGGTCAAGTGTGTGTGTGTGTGTGTGTGTGTGTGTGTGTGTGTGTGTGTGTGTGTGTGTGTGTGTGTGTGTGTGTGTGTGTGTGTGTGTGTGTGTGTGTGTGTGTGTGTGTGTGTGTGTGTGTGTGTGTGTGTGTGTGTGTGTGTGTGTGTGTGTGTGTGTGTGTGTGTGTGTGTGTGTGTGTGTGTGTGTGTGTGTGTGTGTGTGTGTGTGTGTGTGTGTGTTTTAGGGGGGGCTAACCAGAATCAACCAGTACACTTGAGTGAACACTTCACGATTCTTAACAACACACACAGGTTTAAATGTTTTATGAGGATTTTCTATAGACATATTGGTTTCCCAGACAGAGTTTAAATTAAGCCAGGAGTAGGCCTTAATCTAGAATAGTTAAGTGTGATTTAGAATGGCTTTCTGAAACACAGATTAAGTACAGATTACTAACACCTGGACTATGGAGTCCTGAACTAAAATAAACCTGATTAATTTAAAACCAACTGAATTGGCATGACAGAGGTTGCCTATAAAACATGGAATGGACAGAGAAAAGCTTAAAATTGCATGGAACTGAGAAGCAAATATAAGGAAAATGATGACAGCAAACTCTTTTGAAGCAAATTGCAAAGAAAACCGGTGAACGTATGGAGCCCTTAGGGACATGATGAAGGCAAAAATAATATGAAATGGGACAACAAATCACAAATGTTTTGGGTTCCCCCGAGAAGCTTTGCCTTCGCTCAATTTTAGTCCAGGACGGTTTAAACTCTGTCTGGGAAACTGCCCCATAATGATTTTTATACTGTACAAACTGTATATTTACCTTAACTCTACCCATTACAGAAACAATTCTGCATTTTTACATAAAAAAAAAAAATAATCTTTTTTTTTCAAAACTTTCTGTATGATTGATAAACTGGTTACCTCGTGTGTGTGTGTGTGTGTGTGTGTGTTTGGTTCAGGTATGACAACACGGATGGCAATACCAGAAATCTTTGACCTTGCGGGGATATTTTTGTCAAACCTAAACGACCACACACACACACACACACACACACACACATACACACACACACATCATAGTCTACTTCAGACAGACTGTACCTGCGCATGTTATTACACAAACACTGTCAAAAAAAAACCTCCCCACACAATGACACCTCTTCCTCCATGCTTCACTGAGGTAAAGATGCATTTGTTATTATATTTCTCACCAGATGTTCAGAGACACCGCTCTGGAGCATCACCATAGAACTTGTGTTTTATTGTGATTCCTCACTCCACACACAACTTCCCATATTCTGCCAAAAACTTTTAGATGTTTTTCTAGACACCAATTACTTTTTGCTAGTGCATTTTTTAGACAATTAAAAAGATAATTTTCAGACAATTAAAAGCTTAGTGTTTAGTCATGTTGGGGAGTGTATACCCTTACAAAAAACTTCAAGTAAATTTAGATATAATATGTATCATTTAACTTGGTACACAACTAGTTTACATATGTTTTTAGTTTGTACTACAACTATACTAGAAGTGAACTATACTGAAATGAAATATACTGGTATACTGATAGTTTACTTGATAAATACTTGTACCACATTTTTTAGTTTGTGAAAGTACACTTACACCGATCAGGCATAACATTATGTAATATTGTGTTGGCCCCCCTTTTGCTGCCAAAACAGCCCTGACCCGTCTTGGGATGGAGTCCTCTAGACCCCTGAAGGTGTGCTGTGGTGTCTGGCACCAAGATGTTAGAAGCAGATCTTTTAAGTCCTGTAAGTTGCAAGGTGGGGTCTCCATGGATTAAATTTGTTTGTTTACGCACATCCCACAGATGCTTGATTTGATTGAGATCTGGGGAATTTGAAGGCCAATTCAACAAAAACTCGTTGTTGTGCTCCTTAAACCATTCCTGAACCACTTCAACAATGCTTAGGTAGGTGGTACGTGTCAAAGTAACAGCAGAACATTGCCCAAAGCATCACACTGCCTCCCCCGGCTTGCCTTCTTCCAAGTAAGTACATCCTTGTGCCATGTGTTCCCCAGGTAAGCAACACACACGCACCTGGCCATCCACGTGATGTAAAAGAAAACGTTATTCATCAGACCAGGCCACCTTCCAGGCACCCTGACTAGTCTGCAGTCAGTGTTGGCAGATTTTGGGCTGATTTGAGGTCAGTTTGGCGGTCTAAATCTAAATGTTATAGTTTAATTGGTTAATAAACAAAATCATAAAATCAGTTATCATGACACACACAGGCCCACGCAGAGTCAGCTGGCATTGGTGTTGACGTCGCCGACGAGCACTCACTTCCAGCCAATCAGCGATCAGCAGGCAGACATGCTCATTCATGAGTCATGACTAACAGGTTTTTAGCGCGACAACTTGTAGCCGTATATTCAAGTGATCGATATGCTAAAGTGGCATGATAAATATACAGTAAGTTGTATCTACAGCAAAGAGTGGGAGCGTGACCCAACGTGGATTACATCTGTGGTGGGAGATGATGAACTCGAAAACTCTTGAATGACTTGAAATCGAATATGGGACGATCCTGTCCATCGTCATGTGAACACTCAGGACATCTGCAACTTTTAAACATTCGAGACTGCGCTCTACTCGTCCCTGACAGCAGCTGAAAGAGGTTTGAATGATCAGTTTTGACTGTGCTAAGTGCGTTATGTGCAATAATAACACGCTAAGTGCGTTATAAGCGTGCCAAGACGTTTGCCTTTACATGCACATTAACTTTAATGACATCTCATTCTTAATCCATAGGGTTTAATATGGAGTTGGCCCACCCTTTGCAGCTATAACAAGCTTCAAATCTTCTGGGAAGGCTTTTCACAAGGTTTATGAGTGTGTTTGCGGGAATTTTTGACCATTCTTCTAGAAGTGCATTTGTGAGGTCAGGCACTGATGTTGGACAAAAAGTCTTGCAGTCTCCGCTCTAATTCATCCCAAAGGTGTTCTATGGGGTTGAGGTCAGGACTCTGTGCAGGTCAGTCAAGTTCCTCCACACCAAACTCGCTCATCCATGTCTTTCTGGACCTTGCTTTGTGCACTGGTGAGCAGTCATGTTGGAACAGGAAGGGGCCATCCCCAAACTGTTCCCACAAAGTTAGGAGCATGAAATTGTTCAAAATGTCTTGGTATGCTGAAGCATTAAGAGTTCCTTTCACTGGAACTAAGGGGCCAAGCCCAACCCCTGAAAAACACCCCCCACACCATAATCCCCCCTCCACCAAACTTTACACTTGGCACAATGCAGTCAGGCAAGTACTGTTCTCCTAGCAACTGCCAAACCCAGACTCATCCATCGGATTGCCAGACAGAGAAGCGTGATTCGTCACTCCAGAGAACACATCTCCACTGCTCTAGCTTGGATGCAGCTGCTTGGCCATGGAAACCCATTCCACAAAGCTCTCTATGCACTGTTCTTGAGCTAATCTGAAGGCCATTCGAAGTTTGGAGGTCTGTAGCTATTGACTCTGCAGAAAGTTGGCGACTTCTGCAGACCGTGTGCCTCAGCATCCACTGATCCCGCTTTGTGATTTTACGTGGCCTCCGTGGCTGAGTTGCTGTTATTCCCAATTTCTTCCACTTTGTTATAATACCACTAACAGTTGACCATGGAATATTAGTAGTGAGGAAATTTCCTGAATAGATGTATTGCACAGGTAGCACCTGTACCACGCTTGAATTCACTGAGCTCCTGAGAGCGACCCAAAAATTTCACAAATGTTTGTAAAAGTTGTAGAAGCCAAAGGTGTATAACATCAAGCACCAAGGCATGACTGCATGCCTTGGTGCTTGATTTTATACACCTTTGGCCATGGAAGTGATTGGAACACCTCAATTCATTGATTTGGAGGGGTGTCCCAATACGTTTGGCAATATAGTGTAGCCCTATATTATTTTTGCACTTTAAGTATAGGCCTATACAACTATGTTCCTATTAGGTAATCATTTTTATACTTTAAATACACCCTTAATTGTAAACTGTAACTCTTTCCCTGTCTGCTTTTTTTTTTTTAATAATAATTTTTAAAAATAATTTTCCCAAATTGTCATGGCCCCCAAAATAGCCTTTTGTATGAATATCTGAACCATAGATGGTAAAATATTTGGGCGTAGTGTTTGTGACGTCACCCGTAGGTTTCTGAAGAGCGTTTCTGAAGCCTAAATAATGGCCGTCGTCTTCCCTGGATAACTGAAAATGGTCAAAGGCCCTGTCCCAAATGGCACCCTAAACCCTCACGGTCTTCCTCTGAGTCCGCACTTTCATGACGTAATGCCACTTTGACTGCCGGGAAGAAGTCCGCTGCGTAACCCGCACCAGTGCGGGCTCGGCAGAAGTGCGCATCGAGGGCGCATATCGACCTTAAAGGGGGCGCTCGGCTTGCGAGCACCCTTCTGAGACCTAAGACACCCTGCGGTCTCGTGGACTTAATGGACACACACGCACGCAGCGGCCATTGTAAGTCCACAAGACCGAAAGTGCACATGGAGTGTGCCATTTGGGACAGGGCCAAAGAAGAGCTTACAGGTGGAGTGGGTGGAGCTAACAGACAGCAGACAAATGGCTAGTAGTGACAGCAGCGCCAATCCACATGTCCCTTAAGTGGCCATGTCCTTAATTATGCAGAACTTTAAGGCTTAATATAATTTAAACGAATGAGTTACAAAAAAAATTCACCCCCTCACAGTTGTCATGAAGGACAAAATTATCTAGACCGAATTATATAGACCTGTATAGACCAAACCAAAATTTGTACCTGGCTGTAAATTTGGGCATTTTAACATGGGGCTGAATGAGATTCTGCTCTCTTTTGGAGCCTGTATCTAGCGGCCAGTCAATGAACTGCAGTTTAAGTCACTTCCGTATTGGCTTCAAGAGAAACCGCTTGATCTGAACATACAATAGAGCCTCTACTTTTAAACAAACATTTAAACAAATTCTATCTTCATTTACCTCTTCCTGGGTCGACATTTAATTCAGTAATGTTAGGCAGTTTAGATTTATATGCTGTTTAATGTTTGATGATCGTGTTAGATTACATGTGCATAAGCAATGTTTCTATCGCTAGTCACTGTTTCTTCTTCACCTGTGTGGCGATCCGTAGTTTACACAAAAAAAAAAAAAGGTTCTATATGGCACCAAAAATTATTCTTGGCTCGTAATCATAGGGGAACCTTTTCTAGTGCTATATAGCACCAATTTTGGTGCTTCAGTGGTTGTTCAGAGGTTCTTCAGAGGTTCTTCACCGGTTCTTCAGAGGTTCTTCGACTAAGGTGCTATATAGCACCTCTGAATAACCGCTGAAGAACCACTGAAGCACCAAAAGGTTCCCCTATGATTATGAGCCTTTTTTTTTTAGAGTGTATCTACTCTTTCAGAAGATGCGTAATAGCGTATAACAGTGAAAACAAGGATAGCCGGACATTTCCATTAATGGAGAAGGGTTGTGTCATAAATTACAGATAATTCTGTAAATGGCATTGAAGGAGTTAAGTAGATTTGAAGTAAATTCCTATGTACACTAGCAGTGAACTACACAAAACAATAACATAGCCTATCAGTTTTCTTTATAAATCAATACTTTCAAACAAATCTATTGTATGGGGAACCAAAACGTGCAAGTTTATAAAACAGTAGCTATGTAAAACTGTTAGCATAATGAAAAAGTAAACAACTACAAGCCAAGCATACTTAGTACTTAGTACTACTAAAGTAGGCTGAAAGTATACGTTCTTATTTTTAGTTTAAAAGAAGTAATAGAACACTCGAATGAACTTTTTTTTTGTAAGGGTGTCTATTATAAAAAATTATATCTGTGTAATGTATAAGCTACCCAATTACTGTTTGTAAAATTCAGTTAAAGTTTAATGATGTGCACTGAGATCAATTTGATAACCCAGGGAACACAACTTTATGATAATATCTCCATTCGAATGAAAACTACACTGCAACGTACCAGTGGGCTGTAATATTCCTGGGAAGTCAAACATCAGTGCTGCTGGAAAAATATGGCCTGTGATTAAATCTGCATGCAAAAATAAAATGTGTGGGGATGTAAAAACAAAGGGTTATGAAAAAGAGAGACAGACAAGTATGTGTCCTCTAAACCATCTCCTGTCCCACACTTGATGATCAAATCCCATGACTGGCACCACTCCAAATGGGTGTGATACAAGCATGAGAGGGCGTTGAAACAGAGTCGCATCTGTGTGTTTCATGTTTACTGTGCTTTCATGCATGTGCTTGTGTGTCAGAATCAGCTCTGCATGAACACAGTGTAGGATATAATATTCTGCCCATGATGATTACATCATCATCATTATCATGCGTGGAGATGGTAGACTATGTCGGTCTTCTGAGTGATGGAGTGTCTCTCTCTCCACAAAACACTTTGGCCTCAGTGACTGAAGGTTGCCATAGCAACAGGATACTAGCTATGTGGCTTCATTAAGCATGGCACAGAAGCCTGTGGGCAAACATGCAACACACAGTCATACACATTCTTATTGAGTTTATATTAATGATATGAAATAACTTTCTAGCAGACAAATATATCAACACATCTTTATTCCGTCTCCGCTGCACCGGAAACATTAGATTTTTATGCTTAATTTTTTTTGTTTCAGTCACAATTATTTCAAAATGTGTTGGCAAATTAGATCATTTGAAAAGACTGCCACCCAGTGGCACAAGCCAGTATAAAATCACACATTATGTACCTCCTTCAGTAATATACACTATAAAGAGTATATATGAAACTACTCAACATATGCATATTTGTGTGTGTTTGGTTCCCACATATGTTGGCACTTATGAATTTTTGGCTCGTGATCAAAAAACAAGACTGCAGAAAAATGTAATATTTGATGCTGAACACTAGAGAGAGCTAAAGATCAGTTTATTAATATATTAGGTACTAACTGGGTTCATTAGAATTAAATCAAGCATACCTTTTTTTAATCAAATAAACCGGATGAGCAAATAGACAAGCAAATACTACGAATAAATCAGATGATCAAGTAAAGTGAGTAAATACATTAGATTATAAGAATAATTGTAAAACATTAATCCTGGGACAAAGGATTACTTCATATTATATTCAGAATTGGTGCAACATGATATTTGATACAATTATATGACTCTGCAAAAGCACTGACATCAAACTTGTGTCGTCATGCTGCAAGATTGAATATATGCAAACACAAATTAGATTTGAGAGCTACACATTACAGAATTTGAAGTAAAAATATCTTACATTTCTGCCCATTTGTTACACTAATATGCTTCTTATTATAATCAATGTTGATATAATAATTCATATTTTTTTGCATTTATTTGAAATAGTATGATACTCCACCCAAAATTTTAGGTTAATTTAATGAATTATGCATATGAAAGAATTACATACTTCAGGCAAGCAAATTGTCTGGCATTGATAGCATCCTCCATGTATTATATGTATTATATACCTTGGTTACAACAGTTTTAACCCTTAAATGCATAAATGTTTCGCCAGTCATTATTACGTTTCGTCATGCGTTCGCGATAATATAAAACTCTACTGATATTAGAGCAGCAATTACAGAAGAATAAAATAAAGCATATTTTGTTAGCCTTTGGAGTTCGGAAGGTTTCAGTTTGAGCAGATGTTTAATATCATCATCACTGCACTCGTCAGAGCTCATTTCCCAGTACATTCATCATCTGGCTCATATTCGCCATCTCAAACATATTCTCAAAACGATCATTTTCAACATCTTGAAAATCAATATTTGGATCGCTGACAGCTTCTTCACCAGATCCACCATCAAGTGACAGTGACAGTAATATTTGATTGCGTTCAGTTCTTGCTCTGCAGTAAATCGCTGAGCCATTTCAGGTTTTGCTGATGATACTTCCTATTCTTTTGTTTTCTGCCTTCATAACTATGAGTGAAACGTCACGTCATCATTGTGTATCAGACATTAAAGGTGATTTGCACTTATTCAGTCATCCAAGATTCAATTATTGTTGCGCAGAAAAAAATACTTACTCTGTTACACACCTTGGGTCATTAGCGACCCTATACAATTTTGACAAAAAATGAATGGGAAAACAGGTATTCTTTAAAGGTATAATTGAAATTTTTTTCCTGATAAATTGTTTATAATGAATTAATTTAGGAATACTAAGAAGGTTGATGTCTAACTTTAAAAAATGAGTGAGGAGGAGGGTGGTGAATGACGTCCCGGGTCACTAAAGACCCGAGGTATGCGTTTACGTGTTAAAATATCTTTAATTCTACCCTGAATGGGCATCACTCTGCAGTCTACTGGCCCTGATGGCTTGTGTGCTGAACTATGAGTGTATTGTGAGAGCTAAAACTCACATGCTGATTGATTGTGGTGAGTGCTGAGTGTGGGCTCAAGGCGTGGGCCGTGCACTGAACAAACCAGCTCAATAAGGCTCGTGCACTACACCACAGTTGCCTTGGTGATAACTCTATGTGACGTCTGTGTGGAAGAGAAAGGAAGAGTATGTTTGGAGTGAATGTGCCACGTGGAGAAGCTCAGAATGAAAGAGAGCGAGGGGTGGTGCCATGACTGATACCCGGTAGGAGGAGGCTGGCTATGGCAGAGAGGGCAGCTGTCTTACAACCCACCCTCCCTCCCCGGCTGGAGCGGCCGGTGCACAGACACACAGGTGGAACGGTGCCAGGACAACCGCCCGCTGGGCCTGCAGAAGAGTGTGTCTTTGTAATAAGTGTCTTTGAACACTATCAGTGAAAAGCAGACTGTGGATTAATAATTGTGTGTGTGTGTGTGTGTGTGTGTGTGTGTGTGTGTTTGGTCTAATTCCAGGCCTTCTCCATCTCAGAGTAGACCTCTTCGCCCCAAAATAACATGCCTTGGGGAGCTGCTCGCTACGACTCTGTGTGAATCACTGAGTGTGTCACTCGCTGGTCATCTGTGTCTTTCTTTTCCCTCCTCTCCATCGGGTCTCCATATGGAGCATTGTGTGTGGGGCTCAAGCTGCACCCCTTCATTTCACACACACATACTCACATTCAAATTCACAGCCTCAGGGGTGTCAGATCTATGTTAGGGCACCACAGCAGATTATAATAGAATAATAAGCCTCTGAAAAGGGTTAAACGCAGATGCCTTCACGTGGCACTGAGACATGCTAGCAGAGCGAAGAAAGCACATGACAGCAGGGACAAAGACAAAGGATTTGTAGGCTTTTTAAATGCTTTGCTTGAGAAATGCAAATAAATGCCATTTGTTATATTCAAAACAAAACACTGAATGAAAAAATCATATAATATGTAACATTTATTTATTTATTTGACATTTTTACTACTTGACAGTCATATACAATTTGAACTTTTTGGAGCTATTGTACAGTAAACGCTATTTTAAAATAAAAATCATAATGTAAAAAGTTTAGCCCACATAAGCGGCTCTTGCGCTCACCTTATGAAGAGTTTTGTTTTTTAAAATTGAGAAACAAGTCCGGTGATTCTTAACTTGAGATATTGTCATTTGGGATATTCATACACTCAAAAAAAAAAATGGTGCTAAATGGCACTAAAAGTGATTCTTGGCTCGTAATCATAGGGGAACCACTTTAAGTGCTGTATAGCACCAATCTTGGTGCTTCAGTGGTTCTTTACCGGTTCTTTGACTGAGGTGCTATATAGCACCGCTACCATATACAGAACATGTTAAGATATGGTGCTATATAGCACCAAAAGTGGTTCCCCTATGATTACGACCAAGAACCACTTATACCCCTTTTCCACCAAGGCAGTGCTAGAGCTAGATCGGAGCCAGAGCCTAGTTTCAAATCGGTTCTTTGTGTTTCCACACCCAAAGCCCCAGCTCCGAGCCAGGAAAAGTGGTTCTTAAGTAGGCCTAGCACCAAAACATTGCTGGGCTAGAACAGGGCTAGAAGTAAGAACCGATTACGTCAGGCGCTGGGGGCGGGGTCAACAAGACGAACACAAACTTGAGATCCGCCATTGTTGAAATAGCAGCTAATGGAGCTACCCAATTGCTACTCAAAACAAGCCCAATCGCGTTTCAGGGGGGCTTCCCCGGTAAAAATCACATTTGGGGGTAAAATGTGTTTTTTTGGCATGGTTGCCTACTAAAATTCGCATTCCCGGGGCTAAATATCACATAATTGGGGTCGCTTCAACCCACGGACATGAAAAACAGCCCGCGGCAACAGTGATGAAGTAGCCCAACTTGGCAACACTGCCGCTGCCTCGCTAGCGTTGCTGAGAAAGATGAGACGTATACAGTGACGTAAGACCTGGCTCTGTTGTGGCTCTCAGCAAGTGGAAAAGCAAACCGGTTCTTAGAAGGCTCCTCAGTCGAACCAACTATGAACTGGGACTAGCTCTGGCTCTGAACTAGCTCTAGCACTGCCTTGGTGGAAAAGGGGTATTAGTGTAATATAGCACCCTTTTTTTAGAGTGTAAATTTGTCTATTGAGGCTATTGTACAGTACATGCACTGTCAGGAACAAATGTGCAAAAATTATACATTTAAAGGTAGGCTACAACTGCTTGTCATTGTGACAACACCCTCAAAAGGACAAATGTGTATCTTATCAACGCCTAAAATGTAAAGTAAACCTACTTTAGTACTAGCAATACGTACCCTTAAGATACTATGATTTTTTTAGGGGAACCTACTGCCTCAGTGACAATCTGTTGTACACCTAAAGGTACTATTTTTGCAAAAATAGGGTGTACAATAAACAGTCAAACAATGTGAACGTTGGTGGTCATCTCTCACTCTCTCTTCCTTGTCCCACATCTTCTTCCAGTAAGCCAATGATAGTTGTCCTGAAAAAAGAAAGACGATGACAGAGATTTTTAATGGACGGAGTCACTAACAACAACCAGAGATAAATGTCTGAGGTGACTGAAGAGAGCGATGAAACAGATAAGATAAACTAAACAAGCAAAAAGGGAACACACGCTGGTCAAACAAGAGTAGTGAGGTAAAGAAAAGACAGTATTGATCTGAACAAGCCATAAAGAGCTGCCTTTCCATTCCTCCACTCTCATCCTCCTCCATTCACTGACCGACTGCTTCAGGGTCAGGAGGGCACATTACGCTTGGCTTTTAAGCACTGACCTTTAAGAATCGTATCCTCCTCTTTCAGGTCAGACCAGCGGTGTGTGTATGTGTATATCAACTCTACATCTGTTTTATGCAGTCAGACCTAATTAACTTGATGGATATCAATGATCATATTATAAGGACCCATTTAATGGAAGCTGAATTTAGTGCTTTGTGTGATATTAGTAGAGATAATTACAGTCAAGCTGCCCATGCAGATGAGAGAAAGAGGAAAGAGGCTAAAACCCACAGAAAAAACCCACAAGAGACCTCTTTAATATCTCAATTTTGTCTCGTTTTGCTGTAGAAATAGACCCTAGTAATCTCACATGCCCGTCTAGAGTGTCAGAAGAGAACATAGCATATCTGCGCTCAAACAGGATGCATTTTCTGACAGACAATCTAATTTATATTTATATTATATTATATTTATGATGAATACTGACTGGTTTAACAGTGACATCTAATAAAATTTATCTCAGATCAGCACGTAAAATCTTAAATTAATGACATTTGTGATCCTCAGACTGTCCCTATTCTGTCCTTACTGATAAAAGTATCGGGGGAAGTGATTCTTTGTTAAAGAAATTACAAATATGGAATTCATTTCAACATGAATTTAAATTCTTAGGAAAAGTGCAAACTGAGATTTTCCAGATTTTGAAATTTCTTGTAAATTCACTAAAAAAAGGAAGTAAAAAAAGTAGTAAAAATAGTGGCATATTTTCAAACAATTAAAGAGAGAAATGCTCTAGACACTAGACACTGAATCATTTTTCATTTTAAAAACAGAACAGATGATAAGTTCCTCTAATTGAAGAATTCTTCCCCTAAGAATGCTTAGAAGAAACATCTGAGAGAAGCTACTTAAACATACTTTATGAGTTAAGTCTTCTGAGTCATGAGCAATACAATTTTCCTCTGGGAACTGAGGAAGCCTCACAAAGGCTTTAAATTCTGTTTCAGTGTGTTTCTGCATGTTTGTGTGTTTTCTCATAGTGGTTGAACATGCTTAATGGAGAGGGACATAGAGGACAGAGAGTGTGCAATCTTCCTGATATTATTTCTCAGTTCCCTCATTTTATCCTCTGTGCTTTTATACCTCTCTGTACCCATTCCATTCTCAGATCTGATAGAGAGATGCATCTAATGTGCTTCAAAGGGGTATGTTTTTGCGGAGCAACATCAAACACAAGATTCTCATAGCTTGCAGCTGTATAAAAGACCTCCCACAGTCATCATGACTCGAGTTTTTCATAGGCCAGGCCGATTCCAGCGCAGGGGAGAGCTGTTTTTCCCCAGAGGGAAGTGAATGTGAAAAAAGAGGTTGTGGGCACTGTTCTGAAAAACACCCCAACACATCACTCACAAACTGTGTCATGCAACTCCAGATAAAACTATTTTCATAATGTCATATTCATGTAGACAAGATTGAAACCTCCTAAAATTAGACAATCAAACATACACAAAAATATACATTGATAATGTAATGATGCATGTGCACTCAAACATAGGACTTCAGTCAACACAAAGGAGTTTAATTCTTGAATGAACCTGTGTTTTTGAACAAATAGACCGAGTGAATGATTCAATGATTAAAGGGTTACTTCACAGATTAGCATTAAGCTTTGTATCAAGAGCAACCCAGAAGTATATTCCAATGACTGTGCTTCCCTCCCTTATGTCTCCCTGAGACGAGAAGTTTCTGTATTTTGTGTCTGGAAAAAACCCTCAGATGACGCAAAAATCGTCATTTAGCGTCATCTGAGGCTTTTTTGGCCAGAGGCTAGAGACTACAGCCAATAGTAGGAGCTAGTTCCGCATGTTATCAACCCGCCCATAGGGGGTAGGATCTCACTCAGAGAATGTAAAATGCGCACGGCCGCTCAGGCATTCATAACAGAGCGGTGCGGAGTGTTTTCAATTATTTCCTATGAAAGTTAAGCTTCCATAGGCATGAACTTCCGGGCAATGCCCGTGCTCATTTTAGTTTCGGTTTAGAATCAGCGCCAACTCAGGGCGGGTTGCTTGAATTGTGGGTTCATTAGACAATTATTTTTAATAAAAAACACAACAACAAAATGGTACAATGACAAACTCACTTAAATAGGCGCTTTTATATTTCACTTGGAAACCAAATCTTCCACGATCATCTTGTCTGTCAGCTGATGAATGAAATCTGACTCCTGCTGCGTTTGTGCGCGACTCTCATTCGGCTCATGCTGTATTGAGCAGACATGTTCAGTTTTTAATTGTAGTGTCTGTTCTCTAACTGAACTAAATGATTTTATTACAATAAAGTGATGTAACCGGTAGGCGTGGCTTGGGAGTGGCCACGTAGGGCAATGAAGCAAGTGCATTCTGGGAGTTATTGTCTTTCATACACAATACATTTTCTGGCTTTTCTCAGTCTAGAAGGCACCAACATCTAAAATAATTTCACATTTCTACTACATAAATGACTACCAATTTAAATACACATTCATCTTTCCAGCAGTGAAATATTCATTTAAGAAAAGCCCCGTTTCCACCGAAATTACCCGGAACAATTTGTACCATTCAAGCAGCGCTGCTTTTGCTAGTTATATATTGGTTTACTAAAGATGTAATTAACAAAACGGCGGAAAAGAGATGAGCACTGATACTAAAGCGTATTCTGAAAGCTAGATTTAATATAAGACAACGTACGTTATAATCAGCTATTATGGACAATGACCGTGCGAGACAACTCGCGCCATCAGACAGAAAGAGCTTATATTTACTGAACGCAGAACGAAACTCGCAAAAGACTTTTAAAAATGCCGGTTGAAATGCTGCGTGAGTTCAACCAATCAGCATGTTCAGCGCCCAAGTCCCACCCCCTAAAGTTCCTGAACTTTGAAAAAGTACTACCTCAGAAGCAGGGCCATTCGGAGGGGAAAATATTTACCCGGAACTTCATTTAGACCCTGGTTCCTGCGGTCGAAACACATCGAGTACCGCCCCAAAGTTCCTAGTTCCTGGGGAAAGTTCCTGCGGTGGAAACGCGGCTAAAGAAAATCACTTGATTTGTTTTTTTAAAGGTCCTGTTCTTCGTGATCCCATTTTTCAAACTTTAGTTAGTGTGTAATGTTGCTGTTAGAGCATAAATAATACCTGTAAAATGATAAAGCTCAAAGTTCAATGCCAAGCGAGATATTTTATTTAACAGAAGTTCCCTTTCAAAGCCTACAGCGAACGGCCGGTTTGGATTACATCCCTGTACATCCTGCTTTAATTACATCAGTAGAACAGTTTGTTGACTAACCTCCGCCCACAAGAATATGTGAAAAAGTGGGCGTGGTCTTGTTGCTCCCGCGTGGAGAAGAGAAAGTGTTGCGTTTGTATAGTTTGTTTGTCGCCATGTCGTCGAGACGCTGTTATTTTCATCCCGGAGTCAAATCACCTTTGTTTGGCTTTCCCAGGGACGCTGT
The DNA here is from genome assembly GCF_949357685.1 of Gobio gobio. Taxonomy (NCBI): domain Eukaryota; kingdom Metazoa; phylum Chordata; class Actinopteri; order Cypriniformes; family Gobionidae; genus Gobio; species Gobio gobio. The sequence continues at coordinate 18,062,701 of NC_137104.1, read as the reverse complement.
ACTTAGAGATCATTGAGCGCATGCATCTCCGTTATGGTAAGAGGCGTGACCTTTCCGGGCAACGTGCGCTAAGCTGCTGTCGAATCACAACATGGGAACCGCTGGCACAATCAGAACTCGTTACGTATTTCTGAAGGAGGGACTTCATAGAACGAGGAAATTCTCAGGCCGTTTTGAGGACAGTGAAAACAGCGGTATACAGATAAGTAAATTGTGTGAAAAATACTGTGTTTTTTTACACGCGAAACATGAACACATGTTATATTGCACACTGTAAACACAATCAAAGCTTAAAAAAAACACGAAAAACGGGACCTTTAAATGTGACCCAGGAACACAAAACCGCACAAGCATATTTGTGGCAATAGCCAACAATACATTATATGGGTCAAAATTCTTTTATGCCAATTTTTTTTTAGGAAATTAAGTAAAGATCATGTTCCATGAAGATATTCCTAACGTAAATATATATATATATATATATATATATATATATATATATAAAAAGCATTATAAGTACGAATGTGCATTTCCAGATTCCAGATTTTCAAATAGTTGTATCTCGGCCAAATGTCCTTTCCTCACAAACCATACATCAATGGAAAGATTATCTATTCAGCTTTCAGATTATGTATAAATCGCAATTTCAAAAAATGTACCCTTATGACTGGTTTTATGGTCCAGGGTCATAAATGAATTAGTGTTATTGAACAAATCAGTTGAGTGAATGATTCAATGATTCACCCATAAAAAATAGCAACAAGTAATTGCTTCATGACTGTGAAAAATTATGGTGAATGAGCGATTCAATGGCTACTCATAAAGGCAGTCTCTCAATGCCACATACTGGCATAATAATTTATCTTGTAAAAATAAATTATTATTAAAGTAACAGCCAAAATGTTTTATTAGATAAGCAGATCGTTGTTGACCCAGTGCTCCAGTTAACTGTAGTGTTCAGGTCAGGCCTGACTGTAATCAGAGCAGTGATGAAATGGAGCACAAAACTGAGTTTATTTCCATATGGGAGCAGCTGCTTTTCCTAAACTCACCATGGGCCTTTTCCAGTCTGTTAACTAACAGACATTCACACACATGGGCACACAGACACAAATACACTCGAACAATTATATTTATCCATGCATGTATTCACTCATACAGATGTGCATGCATGCAAACATAAACACATCATATAGAACCAAAAATCCTCTGAATCATCTTCCTTCTTTAAGCAGGGGTTTGCAGATGTGACCAATGAAGCGCATACAAAATTGAACACAGAGATTTTTTTCCCCCAGTGTAAATGTGTAGGCGGCACATTTCCATTGTATTTTACTCTCTCTCTCTAGAGAGAATGAGGGCATACACACAAACTGTTGTACACACAGAGCAACGTCTCACGATTCAGAATAGAAGTGTACCTTATTATTCTCTCTTCATTTTCCACCCGTTAACTTTGTCTTCACACCTCTCATTTATGTTGTGTCAAGGTGCATATTTTTATAACAGGAGGTGTGATGATCAGAGGTTTACTCAGGCTTTCTGCATTTGAAACAGTTCAGTATGTGGGTGCCCAACCCCGTGGCAGCTATAGCTAGTATGATGTATGAAAGCACAATATGAGTCACTGTACAAATGTCTATCTCCCCCTCTTTCTCCATGCGTGGGAATGAAAACGTGTCGGCTCCTACTGCGAACATCATGCCTTTCCGTCACATTTCTCCCATGACAGATATGTCCTATAAACAGTGCGGGGTAGATTACTTACAAATTGTAATCCGTTACACATTGTGAATTACACAGTTAGTAATGATAACTGTTACATTACATATTCTAGGTAATGTATTAGACTACTTTTTTTAACTTTTAGATTACATTTGACCTAACACATTTATCATATTGATTTGAATAGGACAATTTTATTAATAACATATTGAAATAAAAATACAAAGTGAAAGTATATACATTATATATTCCACATTTTGTATATATAAAATATATTCCACGATATGAAGGGCATTCAACGTTAAATTAATTCCGGGTTTCCCAACTTGGCTTGTGAAGGAACTGCAGGGGTTTAGGGAGATGAAAATGCCAAAACAAAAATAAAATAAAATCAATAAAAATATCAGCACATACTAAAAAAGATTAAATATTTTAGTTGTTTACCTGCATGTCATGTGACCGTTAATTGACATCAGAGAACCGTGAATATACACTGATCAGGCATAACATTATGACCACCATAGGCCCCCTGACTGCATGGTCTGCGGTTATGCAGCCCCATACGCAACAAACTGCAATGCACTGTGTATTCTGACACCTTTCTATCAGAACCAGCATTAACTTCTTGAGCAATTTGAGCTACAGAAGCTCGTCTGTTTGATTGGACCACACTTGGCCGCCCATGACCCTGTCTCTGGTTCACCACTGTTCCTTCCTTGGACCACTTTTGATATATACTGACCACTGCAGACCGGGAACACCTGACAAGAGCTGCAGTTTTGGAGATGCTCTGACCCAGTCGTCTAGCCATCACATCACGTCTTGGCCCTTGTCAAACTCGCTCAAATCCTTACGCTTGCCCATTTTTCCTGCTTCTGACACATCAACTTTGAGGACAAAATGTTCACTTGCTGCCTAATATATCCCACCCACTAACAGGTGCCGTGATGAAGAGATAATCAGTGTTATTCACTTCACCATAATGTCATAATGTTATGCCTGATCGGTGTACAAATTTATTCTTAAATTATTGACTCCTTTATCAAAAATTTTAAGTCAAAAGAGGTTCAGCTGACTAAAAAGTTTTGGGATAATTGCATTACATGTAAATATGAAATTACATACATTTGTGTATTTTAATGTTTGAAAGGCAAAAGCCTTCCAAAAACATAGCAATGAATGTTTAAATGATTCACTGAGTGATAATTCGAATAATAATTAAAATCTTTTCATTAGGAGTTGATTAGATATGCAATATTGAGAAAATACTCCTTAAAAGTGATTGAAAAATGATTTCTGTAAATTCAGTGGTCAAATGCTGTTGCCTCTCAATTTTCCATGAAATTATAGCCACTTGACTAGTGGCTGGTGTGTGCAATTCCACGAGTCGAGAATATGAACATATATAAGTCATAGTAAAGAAATAGTTAAGATAAAGATTTGGAGGCAGTCAATGAATACTCATGTAATTAATAAAAATGTAACTGTAGTTAAAATGTAATATAATATTATCCAATTACAAGTACTTCATTTTTGGAATCTGATTACGTAATCCAGATTACATGTAATCAGTTACTACCCAGCACTGCCTACAAACATCTTGAATGATTGCTGATTGTAAATAACGTTTTAGATCACAGATTAAGGTTTACGAAAATGTAAGTTAACTTTAACAGTCATGTAAAGGCCTGTACACACCGGGACAAATATCGTGCGCTTATCACCAGCGTTTTTCGGCGCGTCTTGAGTGTTCACACCCAAGCGATTTTCACTGGCGATGCGCCGAGTGAACGTGCACATTCAGTTGATGGCGCTCCGGGTACACAGGGTGGTGCTTTACGCGGCACTTTACACTTCTGACACTCGCTCATCACACAAAAGAAGAAGAGACAGTATTTAAGTGCATTCCAAAACCATAGACATATGTCTATGGCCAAAACCATTCACACACTTTTTGCTAACTGGCAAGCATAGACAGTAAAAGAAATGGACACAGCGACCCCATAGATTTCAACGCAGAAAAGTAAATTAGAAGCACTCACTTCCTGATGGCTGAGCATACTGCGCAGCCTCAGACTGAGCTTGACGACGTAGATGTGACATGAGAAACCTGTCTGACAGTTGTAAGTCTTCTAGTAGTTGTGCTAAGTAAAATCTGAATCACCGAATCTTGCAGAGACGGAGAGCGTGAGCAGGGGCAACTTTTGGTAAGTATTCTGATTAATCATTTTGTCAGTTTGCATTGTATTTATTTATTTTAAAATGTAATGCCAGTACGCCATTTTAAGTTAATGCATCCTGTCTATACGGGTATATACGGTAATTTCTCTACTGCGCGACAGAGTCGCATGGTTATGATGCAATCGTTAGCCTATTTTTACAAAAAACGGCTTCTACAGGGCGAATAGTGTAAGATACAAGGTAATAGAGGCTTTTATACAGTGTCGTGTTTCTTTAGAAAAAAACAATGGACAAATGGAGTCTTTAAACGCCTCGGATGTAAAGTTATTCGCTGTCAAAGTGACGCCAAAATGAGTCAATGGGATGCCAACAGCAGGTGATGGCTTGGCTAGCAAAAAAAAAACATTTGCCGATATCCTTGGACTGCATAGCGCTAATACACATGTGTGAAGCAAATATCACAGATCAGACTTGTTGCGCACACAAGTTATTTGAGGTGTTTCAAATGTACACCTGTACCATCTGTACCTGGTATACCCTACACATTTCTATGTCCTTTTCATGTTTTCCCTCAAAGTAGGCTATTTGCTAACATATGCATATAATCCAGATTTACCAAATTAATTAGACTCATTTCCACAAACGAGACAAACAGATGAAATTGTTGTTCTTTGTGTCGTTTACTGTAACGCTTGTCTATACACAGGTTTTGTTACCGCCGGCGCTCACTGGAAGACTACATTATCCAGCATTGCTTGAGATCTACAGCAAACTACAGCAACTCAAATAGCTCAAAATATACAGCACCCCCCCTCCCCCTTTTTGGGGGTTCTAAATGGTAACATTTTGTACAAAGTTGAAAAGTAATAGTAATGATTTAAGTAGTATTTTGTGTGCCTTATTATACAATTTTAACGTAAAAGTAATCTGTTTTTATAGTTCAATACGCCGTTAATTATAACAACTAGCTGAAATATTGCTAAAAATAGAACAAAGACTTGACTTGAGACTTGACTTGGACCCTAAAGACTTGACTTGGACCTCAAAGACTTGAAACTTGACTTGGATCGCAGGGACTTGTGAAAATGTCTGTATTATAGGTATCAACTACAATCTTACATTTCCTGTAGATGCATGTGCATTGATGGTAGTACTGGGTGGTAACTCTGACGTTGCTAGGTGGTTGCTAGAGTATTCTGGGTGGTTGCTAGGGCATTGCTAGGCAATTATCATGATGTTCTGCAGTGCTGCTGTAGGTTGTTGGTAGGTGATTGTGTTCTGGATGGTTATTAGATGTTTGGTAGGTCTGGGTGATATGAAGAATATTAATGAAGAATATTAAGTATGATAAAATATACTGTAATAGTGATGCTTGTTAAAACCCCCATGACACTCATCTCACACTTCTCAAGTACTGACAGTAATCCACACTTTCTTCATGAGAGTATGACTATGCCTCTTACAGGCAATTCCTGAAGGTAACTCAAGGCTTATCTCCAAATGCTCCATTATTCCAGCCCCCTGACACTTCTTCCCTGAGACTGGTCTCCCTAGAGGGTCTCGCTGAAATCCAGCAAGCCCAGAAAGATGTGGGTATATTTGGAGAGCCCACAGGTTAATAGAGATTAGTAGAGCAGATGTTTTGTCAAGATAAGGAACTCCCAGGTCTCCACAGTCCCACTGCCCCGTCCCACCGCCCCACACACATAGACATTTGTGAGCCGTACCAAGGAGATAATACACATTAATAGAGTTAGTTGAGGTTTAAGTCCCAGACCTCCTCCGGCTGCCTCCCTCGTGGAACCTGTGACCAAACAGATTTGCATCTGTAGTGCATCATTATGGCTGAGATCCCCCAGAGCTCTAGTTCCTTTACCTCACCACAATAAAACCACCCAACACTTTCTCACTCTGCTCAGTTCAGGATTACACACAAACCAACTTACACAAACAAGCTTCCAAGATCTCCATTTTACAACTACCCACAATCAAACACTTGGCAAGCTAGTAAAAACCAGCAAACAAACCCACAGCGCCAATTCACTCTCAGCCTCACCCTAGATCCTCATATTCTCCTCTCATCCAGACGGTAAAAATAATGTGAGAAAAAAAAGAAAGAAAGAAAAAAACATTTATTGTGTGTAAACGTTGAACATTGTTGTATTACCAACAACCGCTGCCACTCATGTTACCCAGAATTACCATGAACAAGATTCATATCAACCTACTATATCCCTCTGATAATATGGGTAGTTTTGTTTATTTAGGAATATGTAAAATATGATACAAAAGGAGCTGCCACCACCCCTAACTCTGGCTTGTCAGTTATCACAGCCTTCTTACAGAGTACGCAATTACTTAACTCTATTCTCAGACAGAGAGGATTAAGAATGTGTAAGCATGAGATAAACACATAAATAAACTATGCAATACTTACAAGCCTTAACTATAGACAGACTCTCACACAAAGAGTGAGCAGTCTGAGATGCTGTGGGCAGACTAGAGATGATATTGGTGCAGTAACATTAATCCCAGCTGTATTCTCACAGGCCAGCTCCAGTACAGTCAATACAGTGAGAAAACCTGATACCTTTAAACTGCAGCAGAATCTACAACAGGAGAATCATTAAATACACTATTCAAAGGTCAATCAGTGCTTACAAGATTTAACTATGTGAAATAAAAGGCAATAAAAGGTTTCAAAATTCTTTGAGTGACCATATCTTTAAATCATAAAATGAAAAGATGATTCACATAGTCTTATCAGTGGAAGTTGTAGTAGCTGAAGAGGATTTACACGTTCCATCAATCAAAACAGATAATCCTATCGCTAACCTATATCCGGACTTATATGATGGGTTAATAGGAACATGTCCTACTTGTGTAAAAGGATGGTTGATATAACACAATTTTGTGTTTAAGTTGCTAGATGTAAATATTAATGTCTTTATGAATTTATTTTTTATTTTTTATAATGAACCATTTGATAATATAAATAATTAACTCCTGAAAATATAAATAAACGTAACTCATACATAGAATATTATGTTATTATTTGTTCACTGGTGTGACTGTCTGGGTAACATTCCTTAACCTAAAGGGATAGTCCCATCCCCAAAAAGTTGAATACGGAAGGCAGTCTAGCGGAAGCTAGATATTTTACTTTAAAACATGCTAAATATGTATATATTTTTCTTGCACAAAATGTACCGATTCGCTTCAGAAGGCTTTTACAGACCCTTTTCACATTTCCTGGTTTCTCAGAGCTGAAGTCATCATAGTTGGGTTAACTTTTATAGCGGTGAATGAGAGAATACATAATTTTGTTTTTGTTTTTTGTTTTTGTCCCCATTTGCTCAAATAGCAAAAGAAAAACTCCACAATAGTGATTTCACAACTTTCAAAAAGAGGGAAAAAATAGAGTGAGATTGATAACGGAAGTGAAAAGGGAGAAATATGTACATTTTTACCATCACTCCCTATTAGAAACACCCTGACAGCAGCGGTAACTTGTTTTTTGTAATTTGATGCAAAAGTAATATAATACAAAGTATTAGTGTTAGAAATGTACATACATTTAAAAAAGAAAAATGAAAATACAAAAAACTTTGCAGGATTTACGATATTTTATGACCATTAAAATGCGTCATCACAGTCTGTGAAAAGGGTCTATTAACCCCTCGGAGCCATATGGATTACTTTTATAATGGATGGATACACTTTTTTGGGTTTAAAAATTTGGGCTGCCCTTTACTGCACAGACTACATTTCCCATTATCCTCCCTGGCATCTAACCACACACACCTGAAACTCATCTAGCCCTCATCACCAGCACTATAGAGCACACTCTGACAATTTCTCTCGAAAAAATCCTGTCATCACTAGCCACGTTTCCATTATCCCATTTCCATGAAATTGCGAATTGAAAATACGCCCAATGGAAACGCGTCAATTTCGCAAAATCTCCCATATATCGCAAAAAGTTTTTACGCTCGCATGAGGTGGTTTTTCAGGCAATTCGAAAAAGGAAATTCTCGCAAAACTGCAATGGAAACAGTTTTTCCGCATTTACAGGTCACCTGGTACGGTCGCTCCCACATAGGGCCTACATATAATTTTTTTTCACTCAAGTATGTCGTAATAACGAGATCTTATGTCATTAAAACAACATATATTTTCTCCTATTAAGGACAGTGGCGTAACTTTAACCTAGTAATGACCAGTGCAGCCACAAATATCATAACTATCTATAGGCCTACTGTAATAAAGACATATATTTAAGAAATTATTAAAACAGAAAGACGCTAGTTTCAGCCTTACTCAAGGGCTGAGGAAACAGCCCAGTTACGCACGTCAATCCATTCCCGACGATCTTGGTTTTCTTCTTATTTATTAAATATACAGCCAAATAGTTGATTAAACATTGATCAAAATTAAAATACAACTTATACAAAACAAAATTAATTTTAAAGAAAGACTTTCTAGAAAACTAAATTCAATGAAGTGCTCAAAATCCATGTCCCCAGACATATGCTTATCTGATTATGTGCCTTACTCATGCTGCTCACTTTTCATAATCAACATATGAAATTAAAATAATAATAATATTTAAACATAGCCTAACAATGAAACTAAATAGGCTACATTTTCTTTAACCCTCTGTCCGACGAAGTCGTTGGCGCCTTCTGATTTTTTCCTTTATGACAGCGGAAACAACTCAAAATACTTTTAAATATTTTTAGGCATACAGATAGGCTAAGTGCAAGATATACAATTATAAACAGTAAACTGTCTACTTTTATTTGTGTAAACTCACAATAACAGCAAAGGCCGTGGACTCCAAACGCTGTCTTAATTTCAAAAATGTATTTTTTTATTAAACGCAAAGTTTTTCATTTCAAAAGCATTTCTAAATTTAGTTTATATTTCCGACAAACGAAATTCCAAGCCAAAATAACGAAGTGGTAAAAAAAAACCTTTGAGTTACCACCATGTAAATTCAAACTTTTCGCTCGTCTCTGTATGTGGCAGCAATGCGTCACAGTAACCTGGTGCATGTAAAAGTCGATCACTCTTTACAGATGATAGTATGTTTGGACAGAAGATGAGACCGTTCTTTATTAAACTCATAAAAAACAATAGAATATAAAATGCCACAATTTATCAAGACCTTGAAGCAGATAAGAGAGAGAAACTCCCACAAACACCTCATACGTATGTGCCGCTCAAGTATAAGGTGCTTTCCTTGCCATTAATGCTTGGATAACACACGTCTCTTTCCATTAAAATTAATGGCGTGTGGTGGCTGGGATATACATAAACCTAACAATATATGTAGCATCATTTTTGGAATGACTTCACGAGAGGAATCACGAGAGGAAAAACATTTTTTTTAATCGACTATTAGAAAATATCGCAAAAGTTTTACGTAAATCGATAATGGAAATGCGGCTACTGGTGCGCAATGAATTTTGAGGTAGGGTAGGCCATAAAGGATCAATCTGTTGTATCCTTCATTGCCTAGGAAACGAAGGATGCATTTTGAGGCCACATTGTGACGCAATCGGCCTTCAAAGGATGCGGTCTCTGAATTGGGACACGGCTATTGTCTGACCTCGTCTGATGCTACACTTACCTTGCTATTTACCAGCTTTATATTCCTGGCTACCTTGCTAGCTACAGCTGTTACCTCATCCAAGTCAATCTCCAGTCATCCCTCGTCTCAGCGTTGTTCCCTCGTGTGTGCGCAAGCTCCACCAATTCTGAATGTAAATGACTCAAAGCTAACAATGCAAGTCTATCTCTGACAATCTCAAGTATCATCTCATGTTTATGCATTGTGTTCCTGCCATATCTGCAAGTAAACCTACCTTTACCTCAGTTTTGGTCATTGCGTCCAAGCCTGAGCATGACAGGTGGTACATTTTAATTAAATGATTGAGAGAACAATATATATATATCCACCAAACTAATGTTCATTATGTGTCACACAATGGTTATTTATTTGGCCACACTATTACTAAGCATTTGAAATTTTAAGGTTTTTATACATTTTCTGAATGGTTAAAGGGATAGTTCACTCCCAAATTAAAACGTTATCGTCATTTACTCCCCTCATGTAAGAAGAAGAATGATCACACTGCTCTTTTCTAGACAATGAAAGTGGATAGGGACCAGGAACGGTCACAATCTTAAAAGGGCAAAAGAAGACAAATGATCATCATAGACGTGCCATAGAACCCAACACTCCTATGGCATCGCTACAAAAACACCTTTTTAAGAACCTTTATTTTTAAGAGCTTATTTACACACATTTTCAAGTAATCTGAATTCATTAGATAGTTTTGTGTGCTCTGAAAATATTGCTGTATTTTCATCTCTGCTATGAATAACTCCTTGAGTGTTTCACAGAAGAAAGGTTTGAAATTACATAAGGGTGAGTAAATGAAAATTTTCTTTTTTGGACGAACAACCCCTTCAAGAATTGTATGAGAATGTATTTGCATATAAAAAAGAGGTGTCATACCCTGAACTCTATATCTGTGCTCTAAGTGAGGCTGAAATGGTATGAATGATGATGATGTGAAGGTCTGTCGTTTTTGATCTGTGAGCGTGTGGCATCTGAGAGAAGATTCTGTCAGCACTCAGGTGTTACAATGAGGGCAGCCCTCATTATCCACACTAATGTGTGTCTGATCTCAGCAGTGTTGCGTGGGAAGACGTAGCCGGTACAGTGAGCTCTAATTTGATATGGTCAATCTGTCACAACAAAATGTACTGTGCAGGCACACATGCATTCATCCACCTGTAAAAGCATGTGGCACACACAAAGACACACATATGCAAATACTGGTTTAAAAATTTGGCCTGGGAGTGGTCTAATAATAATGACATATTTGGAACAAATGCCTATGTGAGAATATGTATTATGAGTATTCTGATTGCCCGTCCTGATTTAGCCGATCAAAAATATAATAATAATAATCATCACTATATCCCTACCCCTATACCCTAGCCTGACGTCGTCATACTCAATTCTAGTCAGAATATGAGTCTGATACTGCTCCGTTGGGCTGTGATTATGGGGCGTGTTTCAACCGAACCAGGAAAGACCTCAATTGATAGACCTACAACCAATCAGAGCAACGGAGCGACCGAGCGACGCATAACGTTAGTAGTCAAATGTCAACAGAACTCAACTGCACTGTGTTGCCAAGTCCACGGGTTGAAGCGACCCCAATTATGTGATATACAGACCCAGGAATGCGAATTTTAGCAGGCAGTCCTTCCAAAATAACACATATTTTACCCCCCAAATGCCTTTTTTTCCCGGAGAACCCCCCTGGAAAGCTTTTGGGCTTGTTTTTGGCTAGTTTTGAGGAACGTTAGCAATTGGCCGGGTTTTGTTGTAAAACTTGGCAACCCTGTCTGCACGCACGCTGGAATAAGTAGCCTAGCGTCAGAAGAAAAAGATGAGTGTAAACGAACTTTGCCGGTGTTGTGAAAAAAGAATGTAAGGATACACAGAGTACTTACCAACACGATCATCATTTCTGAGAGAAATAGTAAAGGTGAATGCATATACGAACAAGTTCTCCGTTTAGGATTAGAACAAACTCAACCCAAGCGCCTTTGATGACGTGGATGATTACGTTACTGTTTATCATCTGTCCATCATCGTCTAAAGCCCGCCCAGACAATTTCATTGGTCCGAACAGTTTCTGTTCGGGCATAATTACTTCTCTATGGATCAAGTCCAGACCGAACTGCCCGAGTAAAAATGTTGTGGGCGGGGCTAAGTTCGGCTGGCATCCAGGCTACCTATACCCACAAGTTATCCCTCAAATCAGAGGGAAATGAATGACATGAATACCACTGATGTAGAAGCACCTAACCCTGGCCTAAACTTGACATAAACTGTAAATTTGTCCCTCAAGTCTGATTGGTTGTTTGGAATGTTGTTCCAGGGTCAACAAACATGTTGCACCTGGTGAAATCAGGTTTTGCCAATTGGTACATTTCAGCACATTCTATGCATGTCCACACCACTAATGTTCTTTATTAGTGCCTTGGATCATAGAGTCAAAATATGTGAACATAATGTGATCAATATGTTAATAAGCAATAGAAATCAAATAGTTTTAAACAGCAAGTGATGCATTTAGAAAAGCGTGCCTATGAATGTATCAGAGAACTAGGTTTCTGGGTGGTTGCTGGGGTATTGCTATGCATTATTAGGATGTTTTGGCTGGTTGCTAGGGCATTTATAAGGTGTTACTAGATGGTTGCAAAGGCAATCTGGGCAGTTGCTAGGACATTTATAGGACATTAGGCGGTTGCAAGGATATTGCTAAGCAGATATTAGGGTGTTCTGACTACACTCTAAAAAATGCGGGGTTAAAAACAACCCAAGTTGGGTTGAATATGGACTAACCAAGCAATTGGGTTGTTTTAACCAAATAAATGGGTTGTTTTAACCCAGCGGTTGGGTTGAATGTTTGCTTAAAACAACCCAATTGCTGGGTTAAAACAACCCAACCGCTGGGTTAAAACACCCCAATTGGTGGGTTAGTCCATATTCAACCCAACTTGGGTTGTTTTTAACCCAGCATTTTTTAGAGTGTAGTTGCTATGGCATTTACAGGGCACTGCTATGTGGTTGCTAGGGTGTTTTGGGCAGTTGCTAGGGCATTATTAATGTGTTCTAGGTGATTGCTATGGCACTGCAAGGGTGTTTTTAGTGGTTGCTAGAGTGTTTCTAGATGGTTGCTCAGGTGTTCTGCGTATATACTAAGGAATTTTTAGAGTGGTGGTGGTGGAGGTGGTGATGGGAGGTGGTGATAGCGAGGCAGCTGTTGGGGTGTTCTGGTTTGTTGCTAGGTAATTGTTAGAGCATTTATAGAGCGTTGCTAGATGGTTGCTACTGGGTGTCCTGGGTGGTTACTAGGGCATTTATAGAGTGTTCTAGGTGATTGCCAGGATACTGCTAGGCAATTATAATGTGTTCTAGTTGCTAGGGCATAGGGCATTGGTAGAGGGTTGCAATGGGTTTTCTGGTCAGTTGCTAGGGTGTACAAAGTGGTTTCTGTGTTTTTGTTGTTGTTATTTTAGGGTATTTTTAAGGGTGTTCTAGGCTGTTGCTCAGGTGTCCTGGGTGGTCAAGTGAAGAGAGCCAACCTCAACCCCAAAAGTGGGATTTTTCCTCTAATCTGATAACTTAATAGATAAGTGCCTATTCACGAATCCTAAGGCTTTCACTAATGTATGAACAATAGCTAAAGTGATGCTTGTCTTAGCAAAGCCTGCTTCTAAAGTTAACACAGAAACTGAGAAAACATGATAGAAACTGAGAAAAGTTCACAGTCATGGCTAATCGTTCAGCCATGTTAGTGTCCTTCCTGTTTCACTTATTCAGACTAGCTCTCTGAGTCTGTACTAGATGTTCTCCTGCTCTCATAGGGAACATCAAGGCGCTGTCCTTTCAGAACCATTGATTCCCTCCCTACATCTGCACGTTCTCTCTCTCCCCCTGTCTGCCGCTGAGAGCTGGTACGGCCCCTTCTCCCGCTCTTTCTCAATGCATTTTGCCCTTATATGGAGAGAGTGAGAGCAGCGAGAGGGATGAGCAAGAGTGTAGCTGGACTGTACTATCTGCTCCTGTTTTAAGGGGGTGTTCAGAGGAGTAAGGAGAGGCGGAGGGGGCAAGTGATGGAGATGGTGTGAATAACACCACCTCTTAGAGTGGCCCCGAATAAAAGGACAAAAATAGGTTTAGGAGCAGGGAGGGAGAGAGGGGGATGTGATTAATATGCCTATGGATTTCTCAGTGGGATGATAGCATGTTACAGCATGTTTGTGAGGGTTATTTTCAGATGACTGTGGCGTCAGCCCTGTACTGAGTATCATTCATTGAGTGGGATCATTTGAAGACTTTTCTTTGTGTTTCTCACCACCCCCACAAAAGCACAAACCAAATGTCATTGCAGGCGTCACAGATAAAATACATCACATGAAGACAGGTGCAGACATAAAGGTATCACAAAAGCCCTGGGCATGGATAAAACCAGAAGAATCCAAGGTCACAAAACCCTGCATCAATCAAACATGCTGTCAGTTCTCCGGTATAGAGATCTGTTGATAATGCTGGTAGAATGCTAGCAATGATTTCACATGAATGTAAAGCCTTAAAGTGAGCTCTAGCATCTTACATGAGCTTTTTTCGGTTGGCTGGACGTTTATGGACTACTTTATTTTTGTCCACAGCTGAAGGCAACTGTATGAGATGACACAATCGACCCCCCAAAAATAATAGACCTAGTATGAATTATGGACGGCTCAGCTTTGAACTGCATGGAAATGTTGCTCAAATATAAATATTTCAGCAAATAGAGATTGGGCTTTTTTGCTGAACTTGCGTTCCTCAAACTAACTTAAAAGCCATCATCCCTCGATGAATAGACCTGGGATGGCTGACATGGAATGATGGGGAGCTGGTAAACCCACTAGCTTCTTGACTAGCTTGCCCAGCAATTTTAACCAGCTTCACCTGAAATACCATAACTGTTGACAAGCTAGAATTTGCTGGTGAACATATCTTGTCAGGTTCGAATTCCACAAGCACCAGACCAGCAAAATCCAGGACATTTTTGCTGGGCTAGGCTGGGTTATTAGCCTAGAAATCTAGACACACCCTAGCGGCAGAAAAATTATTTTGCCGCGAGTGTAGTCTAGCAACTCTCGGTAGACCTGAGAGCTGGAAAAACCAAACTCTGGTCAGACCAATCACAGCGTGTGTAGAGTCGGTGGGCGGGCTTAACATAATGACGGCACGTCACGGCAGAGTTGCGGAGGTTCTGCGTGCTACTCGTAAACAAAGAAGCTGGCGAACAGCGGCCTTTTCAATCGGCTTTGATCGCGACTCTGGAAGACTTGGAGTTAAGCTTTTATTTGAGAAAAGAACAAAGAACGGCACTGAAGTCATTCTTAAGAAAAGATGATATGTTCGAAGTTTTGCCGACCGGATACGGCGAAAGTCTATCAACTAACGTTAGATCGGCTTCACCTTCTTTTTTGCTGTGGTTGGTTGGTTGTGGCGCTCATTGCGCTATCCAAATGCATGCAGAGGGAATTTGAAAGACAACCGTTTATCCCGCCCCTGGGATTGAGCCCTGTCAATGGTGAGTTTCCAGACCCAACATTTTGATGTGGGTCTGGCTTGTCAGGCTACTGGGTTATGGTCTTCAGAAGAGATTTACTTAAAAGGCATATTTCCCCCCCAAAAAATATACATTTTCACCCTTATATCATTCCAAACCCCCAAAACTCTTGTTCGTCTTCAAAATGAAAACATTCCATTAGCTCCAATAAAAGTCCATTTCACCAAAACCTTGATGCTTCAAAAGTTTATAAAAAAGATCGTAAAATAAATCTTGATGAATCGAGTGGTTTAATCCATGTCTTCTGAAGAGACACGATCACTTTATGATGAACAGATTAAAGTAATTTAGGCTTTTATTCACATATAAATATTGATTGATGCGCCTATATAGAGCCCCTCAAATATCGTCAATATAACTCTTTATTTGTGTTTCAAAGATGAACCAAAGTTTTGAACAACATAAGGATGAGTTTTTGAATTTGGATGCATTTTTGGGTGAACTAATCCTTTAAGAACAAAACAAAGTTGTGTTATTCAATATAAAATGGCACTCCAAGGAACTCAAAGTAGGATTTAAAATTTAAAAAGCCTTAAGTCGTGGCTTACAGAGATTCAAAAAACACACACATACTGACATGTTGCCAAAAAGCCTTCAAAGATGTGTTATTGTTTTAGGATTTAATGGCATAATGGAAAATCTGTATTACAATACTATCAAGAAATGTCAGTGTTGTGCTGCTTAGTACTACTGTCCACCTACAAATATACATTTCCACCCATTAAAAGCCCACTGAGCTGGTATTAAATACTTCAGAACTTCAAAACTTTGCACACGCATCAAAAGTTGTGAAAGTGTATGTCTGATGTGGGTTTCAGAATTAGGCGTGGCAAAATGGTTGGATAGCGCCACCTACAAAATTTCAATTAAAGCGCAGTTCGAGCTACATTTCACGTACGAGTATGAAATTCGGTAGACACAAAGAAAACCCTGGGTGCAAAATCTGAAAACCGACAGGAAGTGAGATATTTAGATTTTTCTCTGCAAAATTTTTGCCATTTCCAGACGTTGTACTTTAACAAACTTAATCAGATCAACATCATATTTGCTCACTCTAATCTAAAGGCCTTAGCGATGTTAAATTGTGAAGATCTTGAGCTTTCCATGAAGGGGGTGTCCGTGGTGGCTTCACAAAGTTCAATGTTACGCCATAAAACCGGAAGTGGTTGTAACTCAATTTCCGATCTGCCCCAAACTTCACATTATTGTTAAGAGTCCTGGCCTGAGCACATTTACATGCCAATATTATGCCGTCGGTGTGTGAATGAGTGTATGAATGGGTGAATGTGAGGCAAATGTAAAGCGCTTTGGATGGCCGTAGGTCTGTTAAAAGCGCTATATAAATGCACTCCATTTACCTTTTACCATATACAGTTAGAGTCATAGCGCCACCTGTGGGCAACAGGAAATGCCTTGTTTTACATTGTGATTAACTCCTCAATGAGATTTAACCAGAAAAACATCATGTTCGGTCAGTCTAATCTTAAGGTCTTGGTAATGTTAAATTGTGAAGATCTTGAGTTTTCGCTGAAGGGCGTGTCCGTGGCGGCCTGACAAAGTATGGTGTTTCGCCATGAAACAGGAAGCTGTCGCAAGTCAGCCATACAATGTCAGATCTGCCCCAAACTTCAAACGTTTTATTAGAGTCATGTCCTGAAGACATTTACATGCCAAAATTAAAAACGCCACCTGCTGGCAACATGCTTTACACTGTAATTCCCTCTCAGAAACATGCTAGAAACACATTAAATCAAGCAAAACTTGGCTAAGTGCTAATACGATTTACGCCACGCAACAGGAAGTTGTTGTAACTCAGGCATACAATATCCAATCTGGCCCAAACTTCACATGTTTGATAATAGTCATATGCCAATATTCAGTTATAGTCAAAGCGCCACCTTCTGGCAGCAGGAAGTGTGGCACATTGAAGTGACTTTGCCATATTTCTCCTATATTTCTCCTATAAGGGCCCTTTCATTAGCTTTATTTGTCATTGCATTTTGCATCTGGACCATAGCATTAAGAGTTAAAGGATAATAATGGCATCAGTTTTGGCTTGATGGTGCTGCTTGTACTGTTCAGTGTTGGAGTGGTGAATGCCAGAGCGCTATGATTTCATGGAAAGGTCAAACTTGACTAAATGCTAATTAGCATGAGTCATCACAACCATTCATAGACCTGAATGCATTATGCTACGTATGTAAACGCTGCAGGTCTCACTTCCACATTCATAACCATCAGCAACCTCAAATTACAAAGCACAGAATTATTTTTGAACTGTCAGGCATAAGAAAAGGATTCCAAACTAATTTGCCTCAGCCAAATGAATGTTGTAATCTGGTTCCCTCTTTAAATAGTGACATTGACATGCATACTCTCCCACACATACACACTGAATACATCTCAATGCATGTTTGTATCACATGCTGTACATCGTTTCACAGAGCGGTTGGAGTTCAAGAATACAGCTGCTCGCTTGGATCCAACATGTCTGGAGATGTTCACCAAACCAACACTAACAGGCAGGCTGGCAAACAACCGTCTAGAGCGGTTTCACCCTCCATTGGAAGATTTAGGTCACTGGGCTAATATACGCATAATAAACAGAAGAGGAAGTGGAGTTTACTGAATGAGAGGGTGTTGAAGGGGGGAAAACAGCTGTTACTTCATTTCTGTCGACCTCAGAAATAAATAAGGTATTATTTTGAAACCTTTAAAAGGGTTTCTTTTTTCTCCCTCTCATTTATACTGTGTGACATTTTCAGGTTTTGTGTTGTTTGTGATATAATAGACTGTGGGTGTCAATAATTCAGCTGATGAAACATGGAAAATACACTACTGTTCAAAATATTGAGGCCAGTAAGTTTCTTTTTTAAGAAAAAGAAAGAAACTAATACTTTTATTCTGCAAGGGCAGTAAAGACATCTTTAATGTTACAAAAGATTTTCTATTTTGAATAAAAACTGTTCTTTTGAACGTTCTATTCTTTAAAGAATAGCACAACTGCTGATTATAATAATTGATTAGATTTGTTAATAATAATTATTAACTGTTGATTAGAACATTGATAATAAGAATAAGAAAAGTTTCTTGTGCACTAAATCAGCATATTAGAATGATTTCTGAAAGATCATGTGACACTGAAGACTGAAGTATGATGCTGAAAATTAATCTGTCTCATCTGGAATGAATTACATTTGAAAGATTACACGATAAAAATGAACAGTGTTACAATTAAATATGAAATATTTTATATTTACATTTTTAAAAAAAGCATAAGAAACTTGTTTAAAAAACCTTACCTAAAAAAAATACTAAGCCCAAATTCAATAAAAGAATAAAATACATGAATTAAAAAAACTGTGGTCATATTACCGTATGTCAAATTAAATATAACATAAATTCTAAATAAAGTTTATTTTTCTAAAAATAAAATAAAATACAACCAATCTCTAATTGTCACCAATAAACACCCCAAAAAAAGAGACTTGTGCGATTATTTGTTAAAGATACATTACGTAAGAATATCATGTGAATATTTTGATTCTGTCTTGTCACGACTTGTTTTTATAAAGCACATTTCTCATTTCCTATCATTCACAGGCAGTATTATCTCACCCCCAAAGTTAGAATATGTCATAAGAAAACATAAAAGAGCGGAAATAAAGATATGAGAGTACGGTCGCTCTGTTCAGGAAATTGTCAGGTGAAATCTCACCACTCGTTTTTTAATGTCACAATAACATTTCCCCACACACCACCTCAGCTCATCTCTGTCACCTGGCAATAAGCAGGTCTGTTTATGACATCAGCAGGAAGAGACTCTGCTGATTTGGTGCCACTGTGGCTGTCAGTCACACTCCTTCATACTTTTATTAGCAGTGCGAATAAAAGTGGAAGAACATGCACAAAATCTCATGGACTTAAATTGAAGAAGGGACCAGAGACATATCTAGAGCCCAGAATATCACAAAGGCTGCATAACCTGATTTCACCAAGTACATCTTTGTTGATCTTGGAACAACATTCCAAACAACCAATCAGATTTGAGGGACAAGTTTACAGTTTATGTCAAGTTTAAGCTTACAGGGGTACTGGTTGGGTTAGGTGCTTCTAAGTCAGTGTTATTCACCTATAATTTCCCTCTGATTTTAGGGATAACATATGGGTATAGGGTTAGGTTTAGGGGTAGGGATATGGTTATATGGAATGGATATAGAATGTTATTCCAGGGTCAACAAAATATATTGACCCAGGAACACATTTAACTCAATCAGGACGTGCCAAAGAGGCTAGGTATAACAGCCTAGAAACCACACCCTCTCTCCCCACACAACCAAATAGCAATGCCCTAGCAACCACACAACAACCATGTAAAACATCGTCTAAAATAAATCATGAATACATTTTCAAAATTAAGCACTAGTATCTAGATTAGCTGTGAATGTATCCAAAGTCTGTTAATTTAAATAAATTCAGCTTAACAGACTGTGACAAGAGTAATGCGCATTAACACAGAAAGAATATGCGAGTATGTCTGAAAGTGAAACCTCACAACATCCTCTTATTGAGGAGAGCAGCCTGACAGGAAGGCTTATATCTATAATTAGATATACATTTGTCTGACTCTTTTTTTAATGCACTACCATTATTGGTGGAGACTCGCTGGGGGTAAGCATGTCTAAAAGCATTTTCACACAATACACTCCTCCACGCTCTCTTGTTCTTCTCCATTTGAGCAAAACATTTTGTTGTACTTTTCCACAAAACATGATTCACCCACTGACGTCTAAAAACATTATGCCATCTCCTGACAGAACCTGAACATTTGGATGAAATGAAAGTAACTCTGTTAAACTGGAAGTTTTTTATTAGAAAAACACCTTCTGAGTTTTGGGGCTTTTAGTCATTTAGCCTTGATGCAATCTATATAGGGCAGAGAGACCCAAACCTTTTTGTCAGCAAAACCCCTTTGACATAAATATTTACTTGTTGTACCCCAATGAAATTTTAAGTTAATATTTCAAAAAACACATTTGCAAGTGCACATTTCTTTGATGTTGGTTAACGATCACGACATATGCCCAAAAAAGGGGAATAAAGTGTCCCATTGCACATGCAGGGAAGGTAGCGCTTAGTTGGGTTGGTTCAGGTAAAGGAGGCGGGTTCCCGGCGGCTGCACATGCTCCCCTCCTTCGTCGAGGGCCCGAGGGGCAGCGGCTTCTTCAGCGGGTTATCTTCCCAAGGGCCGCTTGAGGGGCAAGATGGCTGGCCATTCTCAGCCTGACGGCGGTGATCCCTGCACGGGCATACAGGTCCGGCAACTCAAGGCTCGAGTTGGATGCTCCCCTTCTTGACCTGCGAGAACACCAGCATGCTTGCACAGGTGAAGAGACCGCTCTCTCGAGGAGAGGCGCGCTCTGCATTTAAGAGCGGCAGTGACAAGGCTCCATTCGATTCAGGTGTGCCTCATCACACGCCACTAGTCCTGGTTGTTACAGCGCCCCTCTCCTCGCACACCCACTCCAGTCGGGAACCTGACGAAGGGAGGCAGCTGTTCTGTCACAGCACATTTAAAATGTCTTCCAGTAAAATGGACTAAAAATGTCATTGACTCATCCTGCACTTAGGGGCGTATCCAAATTTGTGTCCAATCGGATTCTTTCTAGAATGATAATGCCCTCCCACCTATTTCTGACTAGCAACAGCATGGAGAAAATCATCTTTAGACATACACTATAGCCATTTTTTTTCATGAAGATCCCCAACTTGTTTCAAAAGGAAATATGGCCCTGTTTACACCTGGTATTAAGATGCGTTATGGTCGATCGGATCACATGTAGACGAGGGAGAAACCTTACTGTTTACACCTGGTATTTTAATCCGTCTCTTTTGTCCACTTTCAACCACTTCTGTCCTGATTTCTTCGAGGGGAGGGTCTACGGGTGGGCAAATGTCTGGGTTTTTTCAAATCTTTCGATCTAATGGACAAAATAAGCTCACGCAATTTACATGTGAATGCACCTGGAGACGATGGAAAAACACGGAGAGCATCAGCTTCCGTTTCTACAAAACCACAGCGAATGCGATGAGTGTGTGTGTTAGAAATCAGGAATGGTGAGCGAACATTGTGCGTCGTACGTTTTTCGTCTTCAAACCAAACTTGGGTTTTCAGCCAACAAAGCTTAGGTCCCTTCTCGGGCCGTCTGGATAGCGTGCTTTCCACATTGTTTACGCATTAGATCAGTAGGCAGTATTTTGCGCTGTTCAAATATATTGGACCACATGAGCGACTACACTACGAAAGCAATCTGGTTAAATGTGTTTTCGTCTGCCTCTGGAAGTGGTCGAAAAGTGGACAAGCTCAAAACGTTTAAGACACGTTTTTGAATTCAATATGCATTTTACATCAGAGGACATCTTTATACCTTCCCTGATGTGCCAACATGAATGTCTTTATCTATACAATAGAGGTTTGAATCGTGTGACGACCACAAACAATAGCTATTCCTGCCACTTAGACGTGCCTCATTTCACCTTCCCCATAAGCACAGTGATTCATCACCTTTTCGGAGGGGCCACGTCCATGTCACCCACCAACACAAACACACACACCTGCTGTTGTAGCCTGAAGGAGAAGGGTTAATTCCCCCCAACCGTTATATACACAAACAAATAGCACTCGTGCAAACCATCCACTCGCATACTCGCACACCCCCCCCCCCCAGCAGTCAGTTGTTAGTTAGGGGGAGGGGGTGTGAAGGGGAGAGGCTAGCGGAGGTCTTTGTGAGAGAAAGAGAGAGAGAGAGAGGAACAGAGCGTTCCATTTCTCATAGATGAGCAGCTGCTAGGCAGGACTGTCTTGAAAGCAGAGAGACAGTGAGAGAGACCATTTGGTGCCTGAACGCGAGCGAGGGAGGGGGCGAGAGATACGCACACACTCAGCGTGAGCTTGTGGTTTAAGCAGACACTAGCCGTGCGTTTAGGGAAACCCACAGTCTCAGCTCCCTGGGATAAAGGAGTGTTGTTTCTGGCCCTGCTCTTTTTCCCCTTTTCATTCTTTTATTTTACTCCCTCCATCCTTTCTCTTCTTCCTTTTGCCTGCGGAAAGAGCTGGACCACTGTTTTCTCCCTGAAACACGCCGAGCCGGTAAGCAGGCACGCTAACTATTTCTGTTTCCTGCTTTTTTGTGTCGGTATCTTTTTCTGCTTCATTCATCCTCATTGCTTGGGTAGAGAGAGATGCTGTTGATGTGCATGATACCTAGGTGATGCTGTACCGGCATCCGTCGCAGCTGGCTTATACTGGGACTGGGTGCGGAAGAAGGAGGGATTGGAGGAGAGGGAAGGGGGTGTTCTACTTTTTCAGCCCCACGATCGGTCAACTGGGGCTCGTCCTCTTTCACTGCAGCACATGGCAGAATACACACATTGACACACACAACACTCCAGTTGTACTACACATACATGTCTTGTAAAACTAAACGTCTGCTTTAGTCAATACTCATCCTCTGATATTAACTAAGTCCAGTGGTGCATAAGGAGGCGTTATGGGTAAATAGTCAGGGATGTTCTCGTTGATCAACCCTTTTGTGGACATAGAAGTGTTTTCCCTTAAGGCAAAGTGGTCTTCATAGAAATGACATTTTATTCCCCGGTGACATTTGCAGAGGCATTTGTTGTAAACGATAAACCACACAGGGCTAATTAGTTGTACGGTTGTATGTGTGTACGCTTGTGCATTGTTATAGATAAAAACATGTAGCATGTGAACGGCTGAGAAAAATGAATGAAAACATGAATGGAGAGATGAACCACTCCTTTTTTCGATTCGTTCTCGTTCTCATGATCGGGATATGGGAGAGGAAATGCACACCTGAGGGGGGAAAAGAAAGAGCTAGATGTATGAATGAAGGAGTCTGGTCATACATGTCCGGATATGATTGCTTTCGTTTGTAAAAGACCATGTTGGGTGTCTACAAGATCAGTTGTTTATATATTAATTGCCAATTAAATAACTTGAATCATTCAAAATTTGATGTGTACTCAAAATGAGCCTGACCACCGTTAAAATGCACATCAATGCAGTTGACAGCAAAATATAAATGAATATGTGCATAATGTGAAGGTATGTATTTTAGGAATACTGGAAATGCTTTTTAAACCAAAAAAGTTCAGATTATTTTCATAAAATTACTATATACTTCATTAGTTAGTGACAGTACCACATACACCATCAAGATGTCAGTTTAGCAAAAAAAATATATGCTTTACCCATATATGAAATCCATTTGAGGCTGAAAATGTATTTACTTGTCTGTTGCTAGGACACTCCCTTTGAACATTTTATACGAGGCCTCTGATTGGCTGCAGCCAATGATGCAAGTTTCTCACCCCAAATCTTTCCCCTTCGCCCATGGAAACATGCCTGTCTGCATTTCTTCCTTTCCTTCTCTCTACCTCCATGTCATAGATCGTCTGAACCTTGTCTCCATCTGGCAGCTCTCTATCCCTTCTTTGTTTCAATCAGGTTAGATGGATAGAGGGATGCTGCAGAGCTGGTCCTTTTCTCTTTGTTGTATTCTTATTTCAGAAAATTGTATTAAAAAATCTGCTGGCAGTAAGAAAGAAAAGCATTAAAGCTCAATACAGTAGTAGCAGTTCATTCTCAGCGTTCTGCTCTCTGCCAATGTGTGATTTCTGCCCCTGTGCTGGTGGCAAAGACTCTGACCCCCACCGTCATATGAGCATTATATATGTGCTGTACTGTAAGTGGGTCAGTGTAGAAAGTGTGGCATGTCATGTGTGTCTCAGGGAAGTGGCCTGAAGCTGGACCGTCATAGAGCGTGGGAATCAAGAAAGAAGGGGGCTGAATTGTCTTTGCTAACCTTGGCACAATCTTCCACCATGTCTACTGCAGCTTGACCCATGCATTCATTATAATGCATATGCATCAAACTCGTAGGCTGAATATCGTGCAGAATACCAAGACCTTCCTTTTGTCTAACACTCTGTTGTATAAGACCTAAACTGAAACCTTTTGTGTAAATGTTTTAATACTGAAATTATTAAGTGTAGCTTTACTTACCAAACAGAATAGCAAAATGACTGTTTTCAAACAGGTTTTCCCAAAAGGCTGGTTCACAGCAAGAACTTCCTTTTGTATTACTTAAGGGACTGACCACGGTCCTGAAATTGGGAGCTTTGTCCCGCTAGACGCAAGAAGTTTCCCTCATTTCCCTGAAATTACAATACCACAATAAGAATTGTGACCCTGGACCACAAAACCAAGGGTCAATTATTGGAAATTGAGATTTACACATCATCTGAATAAATAAACTTCCCATTGATGTATGATTTGTTAGGATAGGACAATAGTTGGCTGAGACAACTATTAGAAAATCTGGAATCTGGGGGTGCAAAGAAATCCTTAGCAATGTGTATTACTACTACTAATAAATGTTTGATATATTTACGGTAGGAAATTGACCAAATATATTCATGGAACATGATCTTTATTTAATATCCTAATGATTTTTGGCATAAAAGAAAAATCGATCATTTTGACCCACACAATGTATTGTTGGCTATTATCACAAATATACCTGTGCGACTGGTTATGACTGGTTTTGTGGTCCAGGGTCACAAATATAAAATGCGATTGTCGGATAAAATCCAATTGCGCAGCCGTCATGCGGGAAAATGACCAACCAAAGAGCTCATAGAGAGGGATTTTTCCGTTGATGATGACTGGACGGAGCAAATGAACCAGTTTGGATCTCATCAAAAGTTGTTAAATACAGCTACACCAGCCAGGACATCTTCTATACGTACTGGATCTTAAGAACATTCTGGTCAAACCTGCCAGATCCAACAAAAAATACAAGTCCGGTAAAATGCATTTAATGTTTGCATAGTCTAATAAAGGGAAATAAACTAGTTGCTACTTAAAGGAACACGCCACTATTTTTGAAAATAGGCTCATTTTCCAACTCCCCTAGAGTTAAACCGTTGAGTTTTACCATTTTCGAATCCATCTCCAGGTCTGGTGGAAGCACTTTTATCATAGGTTAGCATAGATCATTGAATCTGGTTAGACCGTTAGCATCTCGCTCAAAAGAAATGCTCCAAAGAGTTTGAGAAAAATGAATGAAAACATGAATGGAGAGATGAACCACTCCTTTTTTCGATTCGTTCTCATTCTCATGATCGGGATATGAGAGAGGAAATGCACACTTAAATGTTTTAAGTGGTTCACTTAAAACTAGTACACGATGTAAGACTTAAAGGAAACCGACCTAACTTCAGTCAACATAACCAACGTGACAACCTAATCTTCAGTGTATTCAGGTTCAAATAGATACGTTTCAAGATCTGCACCAAAGTAAATATCTTCTGAATCGTCTCTCAGAAATGTCTCCATGTTACAAGGCACACTCCCTGTGCAAGCAGTTGTCACATTGGTTATGTTAATGGAAGTTAGCCTATTTGCAGGCGCTGCGTAATATCATTGCGTCTGCTGCACCCATTGTAATGGCAGTAAAGTTCCTTGAATATTACGCAGGAATGAGAGTATAGTTCCTAGCCATATCGGCCTAGAAAATCGCAACTTTTAATTTTCCGTTGGTCTTAGTACACGATACAGAAGAGTCAAGTTTTAAACAGGAAAAATATCGAAACTATTTGGTCTTTTTTTGAGCGAGATGCTAACGGTCTAATCAGATTCAATGATCTATGCTAAGCTATGCTAAAAGGGCTACCGCCAGACCCGGAGATCGGCTGAATGGTTCAACTGTTTAACTCTAGGGGAGTTGGAAAATAGTGGCGGGTGTCTTTAAGGAAATGTATTTAAGTATTAAAAGTGATATTTACCTACTAGCCTGTTATTCAGTCCATTATATATTTAGCAGAATAAATAGGTCTTGTAGAGCAAATTACATTGTATCACTCAAACCTGAGAAAATTGAGTGCCAGGCACAATTAACAAAGCATTAAAACTTTTGCATCCAACATGATGGCAAATATGTTTCCAATTAATGTAAATCAATATTTACATAGAATAATAGTAATATCTGACACGCATGTACCATAAAATTACACTTGTCCTGCAACAGAGCAATAAGCCAGGTGGTCCCCCTATAAGGGACAGTTCACCCAAAAATAAAAAAAATCTTGATATCATTTACCCTCATATTGTTCTAAATTTGTATGACTTTCTTTAATCTTCAAAACACAAGATGTTTTGAAGAATGTTGGGGTCCAAGCAACAGCGAATCCCATTGACTTCCATTGTATGGACAAAAAAACAGACTTTTTAAAGTATCTTCTATGTGCATCTGTATATGTGAAGTCATATATGATTTAAAAGGAAGACCTTGCTAAGCGACCTTTAGCTTAGTGCCATTAATCTCCATGAAGATGCTGACATCTTTCATGGGAGGCCTAATGGATTAACTTTGAAACCGCAATAAAAACGCAAGGCTAATTTTAAACAACCTGATAATACTAATGAATCAAATCGAACTAAACCCATACAACTGATATAACCTGTGTGCTATCAAAATGCTGGATTAATGTCTACACCGCTAACTTCAATTCAAAAGTCATTTCAAATAAAAAGACGAGGGATTACAGAGCCATTCTGAATGAATGAAAAACCCGTACACATACTATTTTGTACGGGTTTTTATTCCTGTCTGATCCTCTCAAAGTCCCACTATACTTTCACTTTAATGACTTTAATGACTTACAGGAATAATATCACAAATTTTGCCAATGGATCTCATGGCGTATTAATGAAGTTTAAAAAGGAAGCTTAAAAATGTGTCTCGCTAAACGAGGTCAGGCTCTTTATCAAACTTTCTTTAACGCTTATAATTAATTGAAAGAATTTGCAACTTAATTTACCCTCAATGTGTTCAACTGTGAGGAACGTAATTGTGATTGATTTTACCATTTTCAAGATCAGTGTCTCGCTTCGAGTGCATGTTGGCACTAATCCTTCAAATAAATTAAGCTCTATTTTCTTACATACATATAAAAACGTAGCTATACATTTGTGCATCGCTCAGTCACAGGAAATGGTTACAGATACTATATATTATGTCCAAATTTTGATTTCCTACAGGCCTGAGGCGAGAGCAATGGCTGAGACAGCGCTATGTGAGACGGTGTGTCTATTTGCACCCTTAGCATGTAGGTTAGACACTTAACACTGATGCGGACTCAAAGTTCTCTTTCAGAAGGACAATAATTAATCTAGATGACAGAGGATAGTCTCAGGAACCTATTATGCTTTTGCATGCGTTTTATGATCAGTGCATCACCACCTTTGGGAATATGAGAGTTGCAGAGGTATTTACTGTTTGTCTAAACTCAGTGTCCATTGTCCTAATGTCTAACATGCTGTCATGGAAACATCTTGCATACATTTTAATACTAAACTGATTAAGTGTAGCTTCAACTATCTAGCTTCTCTTGCCAAACAGAATAGCAAAAAATAATGACTGTTTTCTCAAAAGGCTGGTTCAACACTATTTAAGACAGAGACTTTTTTTTGGCAGACAGGCTCTGAGGGGCAAAGGCAAAGTGAGTGATGGTAGAGCTGATACCCAGTTTCTCATCTCCTCTTATCTGTCTATCTGCCCCAAAAAATCCGAGCTGCGAGAAAAGGGACGTTTCTGCCAAACTTCCCACCAAACGCTTTGATGAGCAATCAGAAGTTTGAGGAGCAAGTTAACACAAACCCAAATTGTTTTTCGCTCCAAGTTTTTAAACTGGGTCATATTGAAATTTCTATTAGTTATGGGAATAAGAAGCCTCCGTATCATGCATGGTTAATGTTATTTAATGGACCTAACACTGAAACGTTTTTTTTAACGTTAACGTTAAAACATTAATATTAACAAATCTTTCAGGTATAAGAAATAAAAAAATTATATATTTTTATTTCAACTGATTTAAAATGAATACAAAGTAAAAGAAAAGAAACCAAAAAATATTCAAATATAAATAAAATATGAATGTGAATAGTTTGATTTTAAATGACATTTATACAACTTTATCCCAACGTTTGTAATTACATTATCCCATCATAGTCGCGTTACCCTTGATTTCTGGTTTTATTTTGTAGAAACCACGGAAACACCAGAGACGCTTTAATATATTATGTGTTTTATTAGACAGGTTAGCAACTGTTTGGATACATTCATCGGCTGAAAACAAATCATTGTTATATAGCTCAACAGTTAGTCTTATTGTTTAAATCTTGTTTTCTTGATTTACCACAAGTACCACGTTTTACCATGCCTAATATCGATCTAGCTTATTCCAGTGTGCAACAGTGTCTCATAGTAACCGCCGAGTGAACGCACAGAGTAGCATTGTAACATAACTTTCAACACACTCAAATGTGTCTAATATGATAAAACAGGGCTGCGTTACCACACATACGCATGACCGGAAGAAGCGGAAGCGGTCATCTGCGGCATAATAAAAGCTCCACTGCTCTCAAGCCGTGTGTCGCGTTTGTTTTTCCTCCAGCGGCTTTCAGTCCCACCCTGCTTCATACTACAGTAACATTAATAAATCTTTGATCATAAAACCCCTTTGGTCCTGAACTGGCTTTTATTTTTATTTTTATACGGTTGTCTGAGGTCTACTTGTGACTTTTGCGTGGTTTTTACATTCAAAAACATCATAATGAATAAGTAATAGGCTATTTTTTGCCATTGTTTTGAGCCTCTCTCAAGACACGCTCGGTTTTCATGAGCGTGCCACACCTAATACTTGGAAGTAAACGCCCACGGCTAGGATTGGATAAGATTTGCATATTTAATGAGCTTCTGCTCCCCGGGGAGTACGCATTGGGCATTGTTTTGAAAGTGGCAACCGGAATGATTCGACCCTCAGGGCTCGCTAAATGTCTTTGTCAAACAAACATAATGATTAATCTCTCATCCACCCGCAATTAATTTGAATGTTATTTTACAATACTTGGCCCGCCTGATTGGTGGATATAAGCGCAAACTGTGCATCACACACACACACGCGCTGCAAGTACGTTGCAGACAGCAAAAACTTCTGCGATTGTATTTTTACTTCAAATATCAAGTCAAAAGAGTGAACAACGCACATCCCAGGGACGTTGGGTTTTGCGAGCCCTGTAACAGTGGTAAGTTATATTCAGTTAGACACGTACACATAATCGACAGATATCAAAGATCTGTAACAATGCAATACTATCACATTAAAAAAAAAAATGCTTTACTCACATTAGTGTGTTGCTTCATTCGTTCATGTAATCTCATCCTGTCAAATCCAAATCCAGTCTCGGTTACAAACGAATCAGGTGAAATGAACATGCGTGCAATGTCTTCCCCACGTGAGCTGGATATTCATTAAAAATAAAGTTCAACCACAGATTTCCAATATTAGAATCCGAAGGAAGCTTATGCTGTGACTGCGTTCTTCCACAACCAGGCACAGCGCAATATCTTGCTATCTTCGGCATGTTTATTGCTCGGTAGCGCAATCCGTTTAGCGCCACGAGTTGGTGGGCGGGGCTACAGAATCAGGCGTTCTTCTTCTGTGGAGGCGACGTTTCTGCATTCTATGACGTCAATGGTCGACATATTCTGAGATTGAGCGTTTTCTGGGCCTGGTGTCAATAAAAGCTTTTCATTGACTAACAAGGAAGTTTTCAGCTCTGAAACGTACAGGATATTCTTATATCACGATTAACTTTTATATATCAAAGGCTCAAGGGAAAGTTGATTTCTCAATTCATCACCCCCTTAATACATTAGCTCATTCATGAATATGATTTGCCCAAGTCTCGTCCGATTCTTTCCCACCGACTGTAGAGGTGAAGACAACAACTCCCATGATTCCGCGAAATCAAGCTACGCCTTTGTTTTGAATAAGCGACCTCTAGCGGCGAAAATTATGTTGTGCCTTTAAAGCAAAGTCATCTGATAATCACTGCTTTAGGATTCATATTTCTCCCCAAGCTCTTTTGAATATTGCAAAGACCTTTTGACGAAGTTGATTGTGGCTACCCTGCTAATTTTAGCTATTTACCATAATATTTTTTGGATGCTGATGTTTAGGACGGGTGGCTAGTGTGCTAATGTCCTAGCAAGACTACTTGGGTCCATGTACCAACTAGACCGACCATCATAAACCAGCTTGGACCATTGGAAATTCATGTTGGTCTTTTCCATATGGTTCTGAACTAAGACATCAAGCGTGATGGGCACTTTATTCCAAGGAGATTTCAAGTGTTCTTGCTATATTTAGCGCCTGGTTTTGCTCCCTGACCTTGAGCAGGTGTGTTCAACACGGGGAGTAAGAAGACAAGACAAATGGGTAAAACAGACACAAACTGGCAGGTAGACGTTGTTTGCTTGATGAGCTGCCAGAATGGTTCAGTCACACCAATACCAGTGACGATGTGTAAGGGTCTTTTATTTACATGTCACAAAGGGTGAAGACAGTGATATCACAATGCATGGGGCACATGCCTGTGTTTAAATGTGTGGGTCATTCTCTTAATGATGCTTTTCAGTGTTTTGCTGAAAAACATAATAGCTACTTTCAGGGGATGTTCTGTATTTCTTTTTTAAAACAAGAGATAAAAATAAGCCTGAGGGAAGAATTCGGATATTACGGATCTGGATATTGCTGCCATTTCTATTAAGAGGACAATGAAGCAAAACAATGAAATCAAAAATCCATTTATCCATTCCTGACTGTCCGTTTGATGTTAGCTTATTGTGTTGCATTGTGTTTTGCTAATAAGGCTCTAAAAATGTAATTCATTGTCAAATTCCAAAATCTGAAAAGATTCATTTTGCTCCATAATTACATTCCAGTCATCAAAAGGAATGAGCAAAAAGATGAGAGATTCTCTGCGATCAAGACTTTTGTCTCCTGTCAGCCCTTGAGCAAAGGCACACAATGCTAATTTGCAATTGCCCTCCGTGCTATTCTCTGGTCTCAGCCTTTTTTCTTCCAGCGGCGTGGATGGAGAGAGCGTGGGGGAGGGGTTGGCGGTTGAGAATTGTTCCCCTCTTTCTCTCTCCTCTTTCCAGTTACTGCACTAGCATGTTTTGCTGCTCTCCAATATTGACGTAGGTGACAAGGGGCTGATGATGGCCGAGCATCCTCAACCCTGTCAGCTGTAACATCGGATTTCCATTCATTCGGCCCTGCTGCTGCCATCTCCCATCAAGCCCAGAGGCGAGCCCACTGTCAATACCGATTTCTCTTTGAGGACCCGTCGTGCTAGGCTAATGCTATCTCCACACACTCTAGAAGCTATAATGATGCCCATTAAAAAGTTGGACATGTCATAGACAGGAAGTGAGAGAGATAGGCAGAGTGAAAGAAAGGAGAAATCATCACTAGGGGAGAGCAGGGACGAAAGTACCATTTTTCAGAAAAACATATTTTTAAAAGATAATATTTTAGACCGAGAAATATTTTTGCTGTGGTCAATAACTCACAAGTGTGGTCTATAAATAGCAGGTGGTATTTTGTACAAATGTAGAATGACTACAGTATATTTTCACTTTGAACATAAGCTGCACATTGTTACTTTTGACCCCATCAGGTGGGACGAAAGTAACACACAGGTGGGTCAAAAGTAACACAACAATACAAGCTAGATTTTTTTGTGATGCTCTTGTTTTTTTTTTTTTAAACATACCTGACTATGACCATGTTAATATGTAACTGCAACATATTTTGTACTTTATCTTTGCAAAATAAATATTAAATTACATTTTCATTTTAAATGTTAAAGTTTATCAAATGTTTCAAATGTAACCTGACAGGACAAACTTGAATTGTTTAGAATATTTTTATATTTGCAATGTAAATCTATTTGATAAGTTTTTTCTTCAACAGAATGAACAATATGAAAATTAAATTAAATTAAATTAGCATAATATGCATTATATATATAATAGCGGAACAAAAGTAACAAGTGTTACTTTCGTCCCGACAGGAAGTCCTGACATTTAAACACGATTTACTTTTATACTGAAAAACTCTGAAAAGACAAACCTTCAGGGTGTGTAACAGCACTAAATAACCCATAGATTGATCATTACTGTGACACATGAAAGAAGAAACACAACTTGTAATTAGAAAAAAAAGTACCGCTTCATTAATTTACTTGACGTACTTGAAAACTGTATTTCGGACCTAACCGCGGAAAACAATGACGGAATCACGTGATATTTTGCAGATCCGTCAAGGGTTATTTGCTGAACGTGCTGTCATAGCTTGAAATGCAAATGTAGTCAAGGGCTCTGAGAAAATCGCTTTGTTACTTTCGTCCCGTGTTACTTTCGCCCCGGTTCTCCCCTACTATTATTTCCTGACTTCCCTTTGGAAAAAGTAGTACACATACTTTTGAAAAGAATACTTACTGCGGAAATAATACACTTTCAAAGAATATACTTGAGTGCGAACTGAATAATGTTCTCGGACACTTAATTGCATGTTAATAGTAATTATCTGAAAATGTTTTGACCCACTTACATAGGACTTTACATCTAGTTTTATAATTTTATTGTCAAATATGGTTAAAGTGGACAGCTGAATGTACTGACAAGGAATTATAAACTAATACATTTTAATGTGATTTTTATTGAAACTTATATGTCATGTATTTAAATATATTTGTAATTACACATTTGTAATGTAGTTACAATTTAGTATATTTAAAATGTATTGACTTAAAATGTAATATCAAATAACACCACAGTTAAAGTTTCAGAACTTAACATGTACTTTAGTATGTAGTACTTCAAAATAAGAAGATTTACAATCTCTATGAATGTTTTGAAGGGTCAAAGTGGTATAGTTGCGTAGCTGTCAATAGAGGGTTAGAAAGTGCTCAGATTTCATTAAAATATCTTCATTTGTGTTGCAAAGATGAACAAAAGTCTTTTACGGGTTTGGAACGACATGAGGGTGAATAAATGGTGACAATTTTTATTTTTGTTTCACTAACCCTTTAAGATAAAACTATTAATTTGACATTATTAAAAAAGTGCATTTAAGTGTGTTAAAAAAATTTACTTTTTAAGTAGACTTAAAATGCCTTTTTGTTTCATTAATACTATATTATCTGCAAGTACAGTTTTTTTTTAAATATACTTTTAAGATTTGAAGTACACTACAAGTGCACATTCAATACAATTAAGCACACTTTTTTTATTTACTTTTTTTCTGCCTGAGAATAATAAGGTTTAGCAAATATAAAATAAGGTGAATTTAGGTAAATTACACCATGTTTTCACATTCCTGTCAAAAAGTAGTGCAGTTTTACTGAACTTAACAAAACCTGACAATAAAAATGAAAAAGATATTTGCCATTTGCACCAACTTTCTTCTTTGAAACAAATATGTGCTGAAAGTGCTTCTGTGTTTTAAGTATATTAATGATTCATTTTTGATAATTTCAGGTAGAATAATGCGAGCTAGTTTCTCCCATACCCATATATAATAACTTTAAATCATAAATAAATTATGCCCCTCTCTTATAGGTACAGTCCGATCAAACAGATGCTCATTCAAGGTTGAGGCTTGCATGGAGGCTTTTAGTTTGACTCTAATTTGCAAACAGCATTTTATCATATTTAATTCCTATTCACATCAAGCCTGAATGTTTGTGACAATATTTTGAATAGAAAAATTGGTTTCTATGAACCTATTCACACATTTACGTGTATTCATTTGGTAGACGCTTTTATCCTAATTGACTTACAAATGAGGAACATAAGCAATTCACCATAAGAGCTTAAACTATTTGCAGAACACAATGCCAGACCAATGTGTTTTTATGTACAGATTGTGCATATTGAACCTTTAGGGGTTCAACAGCTTATCACTGGGGCAGTACCCTTATAGGAACACTCCACTTTTTTTGAAAATAGGTTCATTTTCCTACTCCCCTAGAGTTAAACAGTTGAGTTTTACCGTTTTCAAATCCTTTCAGCCGATCTCCAGATCTGTTGGTAGAACTTTTAGCATAGCTTAGCATAGATCATTTAATCTGATTAGACCGTTAGCATCTCGCTCACAAATGACAAAAGAGTTTCGATATTTTTCCTATTTAAAACTTGACTCTTCTGTAGTTACATTGTGTACTAAGACCTACGGAAAAGAAAAGTGCGATTTTCTAGGCCGATATGGCTAGGAAATATACTCTCATTCCTGCATAATAATCAAGGAACTTTGCTTACGTACAATGGGTGCAGCAGGCTAAATTATATTACGTAGTGCTTGAATATCATTACGTCGATCTTAGTACATGATGTAACTAAGAAGAACTACAGAAATTTTAAATAGGAAAAAATATCAAACATTTTTGCGAGATGCTAACGGTCTAATCAGATTCAATGATCTATGCTATGCTAAAAGTGCTACCGCCGGACCCAGAGATCGGCTGAATGGATTCGAAAAGGTAAAACTCAACTGTTTAACTCAAGGGGAGTTGGAAAATGAGCCTATTTTCAAAAAAAGTGGAGTGTTCCTTCAAAGGTATGAATTTGTACCATGTTTACCACTAAAAGTTTCATAATAGTACATTAAGGGTACATATTACTACCGCTAAAAGGTATAAATATGCAATGTAGAGCATTGAAATCTAAACAACCAATAAGATTTCCAGTGAATTGGTGACCCTAAAGCAGAGGTGTATTTTTACAACAGTGCTCTGTTAAACAGTGTCGAGTCTATTCTCACTAATTTCTACTTCAAAAACTGAAAATAAAAGGCGACAATGGCGCAAATGGAGCTATAAATGGGCTTTAAATGGGCTTTAAAATAACTTTAAGAGCCTTCTGTAAAGATTGAATGCAGAAGAGAACATCTGTTCCAGTTTCTCAGAGTGCACTTTATTGTAATGCAGGGCCTTTAGATTAAGTCCTTTTGAAGTTACTTTGACCTGACACAGCATTGTTAGGATGTTGCTGGCAAAGGTCAGAGTTCGTTAAGAAATTTCTTGACCTTGTGTTTTGTTCGCTGTGACATGAACATCAGTCAGACCTACATAGTACAAATCATTACAACTTTATCCTCTGACATTTAAACACTCTTTTTCTTCTGGGGGTGGACAGGTTTGATCTATGCACTAGGTATGGTCTTAAAGACATTTCTTGGTCCCAGGTGACCCTGGCTGACCCTGTCCTCAGCACGGTCATTAAGTCTGAAGTCCCTCAATGCTGCAGTGAATTCAATTGCAGGTCATATACCGCTGGACATACACTGCTGAAACTCCACAGCAGGTATCCAGCACGGTTTTAAAGATTGCTAGCTACTATTACTATATACTACTATAGAAAAACAAATGGTTATACATGAAAAAGTTTGAATATTTGAACGGTATTGTATACATTTTCATTATCAGTGTGTCTTTTTTTTTTAAGGTAAAGCTTAATTTTATTGCTTGAGTCAATGACACCTACTTATAATTGTCTCTGAATATTAAGCTGCCTAGGAAAAAAAACAACAAAAAACTTTAAGTTTCACACTTCACATTTAAACAGTAGAACAGATTCGGAGTCAGCTTACATCATGTTGGTGTGGTAAATGATCCCCAGATGTTATTCTAGAAGAAGTATCAGATCAGTCATAAAGCCACTGCAGTGAGCAGATCGCTTTGTGTGCTGCATGATGCACAATGTGCTGCACACTGCCTCAGATTTATGAGAGACATTGCCGCATAATGCATTGAGCTAACCATTTACGTGGCTCCTTATTTGGAGGGTTATACTGGGGTGGGCGAGTATGTTTGCTGGATGTAATGATAGATTGGTGGCCGGCCATGCCACTCAAGAAATGAATCAGATCGTGTGACCTGTCGAACATATCCAATCAATCCCTCCCAGGAGGTTTATCATTTTATTGTCTGCCAGAGTGACTGCTTTAAGATAAGCCTCTGTATCTAGGCACAGCCATAACCTCCATAGACCCACATGGAGCTCTATATGAGACATGACCCTGACATATAGTTCACGTTCTGAGCCTTTTCTCTTTATTTCTCTTTGTTTCCCTCAGGTAGCGGAGGCTGATGCTGTGATACTGCAGGAGAAACATACAGGCTCTCATTTGATGCAGTGAAGTGCTCCGTGAGGAAAATCGCAAGCAAAGGTATGGACCAAAAACAATGCGGCCCCATTCGTCAAACCATATGGCTGCATGTGTGATAGAAGGCAAAAAAAGCCCACAGAAGTGTCTGAAAGCAACTGCATTCTGTCTGCCCACTTTGTGATGGCGCAGATTTTCTTATCGGTTTCAGCACAAACAGCAGAGTCACAACTCCAATCAAAAATAACCTATGAACAGATGCCATGCAAAAACATTTATAGACATTCGTTTCCTCCTTTGAAACAGTGCTTATTTAGTACAGTTCATCTCTTAACATTCAGTAATGAAACCATGAACAGATATTTGAGACAAAAGCTTTACTGTTAAAGTTATGTAACATCCTGGATGTGATATTACAATAAATATGCATTTCTCTGATCAGGTCTGGACTAGTCTTTTTTTTTTTTTTGGTCAGCCCAACAAGCTTCCACAACAGGGTCACTTCCTTATAACGAAGTACACTGGGGCTCTGTTCTCAATATTTAGTTCTACAAAGTCTAACGGATTTCCTTTGTTTTTTATTTTAAGCCCAAACTCAAATTTGAATATCATACCATTCATTTCAAACCAGAAAATAGCAAAAAGCCTGGGTACTTTCAAAACAACAAAACAACTGTGCAGAGATGTTTGTACACAGGAAACTGTTCAAGTCATTGTCAAACCGTTGCACTAGTATAAGCCACCCTTTCCCTAACCTCTCACTCACTCAAAACCAAGCGAACACATTCAGTGGCATCACAGAGAAACGGTTTAACCAGGCTCTTATAAATTAAGCCCTGCCTTTAAATAGCAGTCAGAAAAAGAGAAGTGTGTAAAGAGCAGAGTTATGTTGAACGCAGAGCTGGAGAGGAGACCGTTGGTAAGGCTGAGAGGGTTCCTGTGGGGCTGTACGGCACCAACCGCATTAAGACAGACTCTTCACAGCTGGGCTCAGCTCTGGAGTACAGGGGAGGAAGAGACTGAGATAGGAGTGGGGAAAAAGAGAGGACTAGCACAGTGAGGCTTTAAGGGAAGTTGGAAGAAGGAAGACAAACATTTGTTGGCTGGTAAGTAATGGAGAGTCGTATATGTCAAACTGTAAGATTGTTTGTTAGCATGACAGCTGCAGAAAATTACAGGATGACAGTTTCCTGAGTGAGAGCTTTGGTTAGACACAATTGATGGAAGTGAGGTTTACTTCAGAGTTTACTTCATACCATGATGACAGACAGACATATACTCAGGTGAGGTCTTCTAGTAGACTGTTGTATATTTTAGACTTGGATTTGGCTGGTATAGCTTATGAAAGCCTTAGATAGTGTACAAACGGTAGAGGCAATGTGGTCCAGCCATGGAAACAGGGCTCTACTGGTGGTTGCCAGGAGACAGGCAGAAGGGGGGTATACTGCCTCTTAAGTGATAAACAGGCTGAGAGGAGACATCTTTGCCTTGTGTGCCATAAGCAAAGGACGAGGCTTGATATGAACGATTTATAAGGCGAAATATGAAACAGTCAGATTCTAATTTCAAACACTGCCAATTTGCACATTTGTGTGTTTTGGGAAATGGCATACGTTCATGCTATTTTCAATGCCATGAAAATCCAGCTATTTTATTTCTTGAATATTTCTAGATAACATTGTGTCCAGAATTATTCCTCTCATGCAAGCTATTACCAAAAGAAGCTGCAACATTGTGTCCATTCCCAACTGCAATTGATATTAAGCATATGCAAATTGAACAAACTGAACCAACAGAACAGTTATCTTGATGGTACAACATAATGTTCTAACCAAATGCAATGTAATAAAGCTAAAAGCATTTCTTTTTTCGAAATAGTTTTTTGTCCAAACCTGCAGTGAATGTGACGAGCATTCATTTCTATTTATGTCACGACGGGTAGCCCCACCAACAGTGAAATCTCATTGGGCCAAAATACTGATAAACATAACTGATTATCTATTATTGCATTATGCAAATATAGCAATTTCGCTTTCTGTACAGACAATGAAATTCACTAGAAACGGTTAGTCACAGCTGGTTACATAGTGCTGTTACACAGGGTTAGTTTGAGTTCTGTTCATTCAATATATAGAGTTGCAACACAAGTCACACAATAGTAAATCGTGTGTGATATGTCCTTTTCCTGCAATATGTGCAAATGCTGCATTGCATCAAACAATATGGTGGCAGGAAAAAGACTAACATTATATAAACATTGTTCTGTTCATAATTTAATTGTATTGTGACTGCTATTTTGAAAAGGAAGTCTGAACTGTTGAACTGTTGTCCAAAATCGCATACTTTCTTGAGTAGGTACTTAAGTAATTACTTCACGACTGCTAAAAAAAGTATGTTCTATATAGTATGAATGTGTGTAGTATGAATGTAATCTGGACGTACTACATTTGCCAGGTTGCCCTACCAGTTGACCTACCAGCGTCAGTTGCGTCGCTTCACTGCCATTCACAAATCCTCTCCCGTGGCCTCATGGGATAGTAAAGTGTCCATCGTATGCCCACTTCAGAATCTCACTGGAAGTAGTAGGTCATCCAGGTATACTTTTTGCCTACTCTTTTGAGTACTGTGAATTCGGACATACTTATTTTGTCACATACTGTTTTTCGCCTACCATATAGTACAGAAGTAGGCAATTTCGGAAGCAGCCAATGTGTGGAGAATGGAAGTGAAGAGTAAAGATGGATGAAGTTTGCTACTCAACAACTCCTGACAGACACCACAAATTGGCGACAAGGATTAGGCTTTTCTTTTTCGCTATTGGCTGCAGATTTTTGAAAATTATCTATTGGTTATTGATGCCACAGCCCGGCCAGACCAAGGACGAAGGGTTGTACTGCTTCGATGCCTCTGTACAGAGGGACAATGGATTTTCTACTCTTTGCCTAAGACAGGTACGAAGTATGCAGAGGATGCACTGAAAGCCTACTTCGTGCCAAAAGCTAACATTGTAGCTGAATGCCATGCCTTCCGTAAATGCTGTGAGGCACCTCACAAGAAAGAGCTTGTTGTTTCATGCGATTTTGGGGCCAGTACTGATTAAATGATTCACGATCAGTTTGTAGAGAATGTGCTTAGCCCACAAATACAAGTGAGACTTTTTCTAGAAACTGATCTTACACTGAACAGAACTGTTGCCAATTAACGCAAAGTTACAGCCCCTGTACAAGCGGTGGAGCACACAGTAAAACGCAGAAAAACGGTGAGGAAGAGGAATGAATGCTTCCGCTGTGGACAGAGGCACACTTAGCTAACGCTGGAAGTTTAAAAAGATTGGACATTACGCTAAACTGTGCCGATCAACGAAATCAAATAAACGCAAGGTCCATGAAATTGAATCTACTTCTGACTCACAGACTTGTGTGGTGGATTTGGTGGTTGACAGTGGGTCTTGCATATCCATCCTGCCCTACAGCACTTATGCATGGCATTTCAGTAAAGTTGTGTTGTCGCAACCTACAACCAGGTTTGTGAGCTAAAAGCCCAAATTCCAGTGGTTGGGTTTTGTCAGCAAATGTTTCCCTACATGACCACTCAGTTCCTGCTATGTTCTCCATTGTGGACAAAGGGACACCACTCATGGGGAGGGACCTAATGTCTGCACTGCATGTGAGGATTCAAAACAATCAAGTCCTGCCTCCTAATGCCCTTCCTGTGCCTGCTTCTCCTGTGCCAGTCTTACAGTGCACTGTTGCAGAGTCAATGGAGTTTGGATGTGCTAAACTTTGCAAAACCATCACACCTGTGCACCAAAAACTTCGGCGTCTGCTATTCTTTTTTCGTAGTGCTGTGTCAGAGGAATTAAATCGCTTGAAAGCAACCGGGGTGATAGAATGCATCAGCCTCTGCATGGGTGTCACCAATTTTTGTTACGTAGAAAAAGTCAGGAAAAATTAGGATGTGCGTTGACCTCAGAGAGGTCCTTATGCAACTAAAGAAGTGATTGTGGACTCTTTTCCATTGCCACACATGGATGAACTCCCTGTTCTAAAAGATTCTACTGTTTTCTTTACCCTAAACCTGGCTATTGTTTACTACCAAGTGCCGCTGCATAAGGACATTCATGATCTCACTGCCTTTTTTTACTCACAACGGACTCTTCCGTTTTTGTCGTGGTTCTTACGGATTGGCTTCAGCGCCTGAGGCATTTCAGAAGATGATGACCATCATCCTGACTGGCTTGTCAGGGGCTGAAAATGACCTGGACAACATTATCATCCATGGACGTGGCTTGACAAAGCAATTCAAGCAATCTTACAACGACTAGACCTGCTGCTGGCTTGGAGCTCAGTAAAAACAAGTGTTGTTTCCGGCAAACCATCCTGCTCTTCTTAGGTCTTTCAGCGGATGGTCTTCTTCCAGATGGGCGTACAGACCATTCTCAATGCCCCTGCACCTTCTGTTGCATCTGCTTTGCGCTATTTACTTGAACTTATGTCGTGGTACTATTCCTGATTAGCACACTGGAGCCACCATTGTAGCTCCAGTGCCTACAAGATCCAAATGGATTCAGCTAGTCAAAAGAGGCTAAACGAAGTTTGACCAAAGTAAAACGACTGCTACCAAACAGCCCTGCTTTGGCATTATTCAACCCCACATTACACACAATTGTCTCCACATACGCTTCTGAATATGGTCTGGGAGCCATACTTTCTCAGGACAGCCCGGATGGCATTGAACAAACTGGCCTTTGCATCACGTACGCTGTCTACTGCGTGGCTGTTGAGAGATGGCGCACGTATCTGTGCGGATGCCGTTTCACTCTACGTACAGATCATCAGGCACTGACAACCCTGCTTACCACTAAAGATGTTGGCTCCACATGCTGCAACTGGTACTTCACCCTTTCAGCACCTCTATGGCAAGCAAATGTGCACTGAGCTATTTATTTTGCCATCTGCTCCTGTGCACTCACCCACTGACTCGCTGAAGAGTTACACGGCTGCAACACAAAATGAAAAAGTACACTGATGCTAAGCTGGGTGCTCGTCCTCCTTGTTTTCAGGAGAGGATAAAGTGAGTTTATAGAACCCTTTGCACGTTCTTAAGGGACACAGAACGTTTAATTATCCTTTCACAGTTGCCAAAAGTCTTGGGGTGGGCCCATCTTGGGGTGGACCCAGTCTTGGGGAAATGCCCATCTCATTGCATTTCCATACACACCAACAACTCCGGCTCACACTGCTCACTATACACACACACACACACACACACACACACACACACACACACACACACACACACACACTCATACTCATACAACTAGACCTAAACGTGAGGTTCGAAATCCTAGCTGGTTAAATAACTATGTAAAGGCACTCACATATTACAAGACAATCTGGTCGATTTTGGGCCCAGTTGTCCCCTTCCAACAAACCTAGTCTATCAAGTTTACTTAGATCTAATGTGCTGTTCTGGATCTGTGTGGATGTGTTTGCATTGGTGGTGCAACTCCAAGGACCCTGATAATGTCTGTGGAGGAGCTCTGACCTCATATATGGTTCCATTTGAAAGCTTAGAATGTCTTCTTTCTGGAGATATGCATCACTTTGGCATTTGTTTTACACAAAGTAACTTATTTGTACTAAATTACTCTGGGACCATTTCCACCTGGATTTGGCCTACCCAAATTTAAAAGCTTCCCATAACCACATACCATGGTCTAAATACATAATTTTGGATTCATTTTACAGGAAACCCTTTGAAGTGACATAAAACACTGCTAAAAGTGATACACATTTAAGTATCGGTTCTCTGAGCTGTAATAACTTTTTTGATTGTTTGGTTATGATTTCATTTTTCAAAGTGTATATCTCAGGCCCTGTGTGCTCTAGCACCCTGCAGACAGTTTGGGCTGTTTTCAGCATACAGAAAACACTGGAAAACGGAATTGTGTGACATTGGGATATTGCATGTATACCACGGTATATGGGGAGACTTGTATATTGGAGAGATTTGGGTAGGTGGAAATTACATAAAAGGTAATATTTCTCCCTTCAGATCCATTTGAATAAATCTTGCAACATGATACAGACAAAAAATTATTATTATTTTTTATTCTGTATTTGCTGCCATCTAGTGGAAACAGCCAAAACTGTCTGCAGGGTGCTAGAGCACACAGGGCCTGAGTTATACACTTTAAAAAATGGATTTATAACCAAAAAATTGTGTATTTAGACCACTGTATGTGGGTGTGGGAAGCTTTTAAATTTGCAGAGGCTAAATACAGGCAGAAATCCCCAAAAATGGTCCCAATTTCAGGAGGAAAAGAAATGGGAAAATGGTCCGTAAGTGAATTGTGTTGTGACTGCTATTTTGAATAGGAAGTCTGAACTGATGTGTAATGATGTAATGTGTGGAGGAAGTGAAGAGTAAACAAGATCTTGTGTGCTTTATTATTTAATAACTCCTGACAGATATCACAAACATCTTTGAATGCATACATCCAATTTTTGACAGCAAAGAAAAATTAGGATATTACATTAATTTATACTACACACATTCATACTATATGGAACATGCATTTTTTTTAGCGTTCGTGAAGTAGTTACTTATTGAAAAAAAAAGTACCTACTCAAGAGTATTAATTAAAAAAAAAATCAACTTATTCCGGTCCACACAACAAATATTATATGAAAGTTATATCACTCAACGTTTTGTCAAAATGATTATTTTGTTGATGCTGACACAAACAGCCTTTTGGTTACTATTTTCCAGCATTTCACAATAGACATTCTGACCTCTTACTCATCCAGTGTTTATACAGTTAAAACACACACACTGACAGTCTAGGATTCTTGCAAATTCTTTGTACTGTATGTATTTGTCTTCCTTGCCCAGGTTTGCCGGCCATGGGGAACCTCATTAAAGTCCTTGGCAAGGATTTAGAGAACTGTCCTCATTTTTTCCTGGATTTTGAAAGTAAGTGTTTCGCTGGTGTACAGTGTGTGTGCAGATGTGTATGTGTGTAATTGGAGATGGAGGTATAAGGGTTGGAGCAGGTATAAACGCATCCTCTAGGTAGATTAAGACTTTTGTTTTTGGAAACCATTTATTTTTGCTCTCTCCAACCAAAATGTTATTCATTTCCCTTCATGTATAGTAAGGGAGCAGAAAGAAAGAGTTTCAGTGTGATCTATGTGACCATATCAACATCACCCAAGAATCTCTCGTGTCCGGAGCGACATCAAAAGTCCATCCCAAACCCTATACGCCCGACCCCCTCATCCCCAGACTCCACGCACATTCACACGAACACACACCCAACACCAGAGACACGTCTGCCACACCTCCCATGACCCACACGCTTCTCCCTTCTCTCTGTTCCAGGGGGATCATGGGAAATCTGCTGGCTTGCACCGAACTTGAGCATGGCCCAATAGTTTTCCTTGACTTTGAACGTGAGACCATCAGCTTCTTATGTTTTAAGTTTGCTTTTCTTTCCCTTTTCATCACGGTTCCTCCTCATTCGCTGTCCTCTACATTTTCACTTCCTTTTCTCCGCCATCCCTCTGTTTGTGCATCAATGCTTGCAGGCACGTGCAGAGGGGGGGGCTTTGGGTGCTCGAGCCCCTGCCCTTTTTCAAAATGAATCAAAAGTGCCCCTCTCAGACAAATATCAATGATAATATCGTGGTCAATAAAACAAACTAAATGTGATTGTTATAACATGACAATGTATATAATAGTAACGGACGGCTCAAAAGTCGGACAATTTCTGTAGAGGCATTGCCGTAACGCGTTGCTATGGGTTGCGTGCGTTTTGATTGACAGCTGATTTTCCACTGTTCGGAAACGGCTCTCGAGCCAAATATGGTCCTTTCAGAGAGTGTGTGGCCTCGCGGGAAAAAAGTAAACCAATATTTTTTTTTTTCATCCATAATCAGAGCTAATGTGTTGATTTAATTACAAATCTATATATTATATATTTTAAATTATTACACAATTCACCAATGCCCGTTTGTCATGTATATACACCAACCAATCGTGATCTGGCAAAGCACGTTCAAATTCCATTGGGCATGTGGAGCGGTAATTTTCTGTTCTTATTCATAAATCGGTAGAAAATGACATGGACAGACGAACTAACGTTTGTGGAACGATTTCCTGCGGTTTGTCTCATTTTATAAATTGCATCACTGACAAAATGGATTTTAAATGACAACAAACAAATCACTGTACAAAACCATGCAGCAGCAGCTAAAGTCGCATTAATGGTAAGTAGTGTTAAATTCACTTGTATTTATGTATATTGATACACGTTTTACTATTTAATGAAACTATCAAAACCCAAGTGCCACAGGCCTATTATGTGAAGTGTAGGCTGGCGAAATGGTTACGTGAAATGACTTTATTTAACGTTACCATTTTTGAATATTATGCAGCATTATGAAAGAAGTCTCTTATGTTCATCAAGCCTGCATTTAT
Organism: Gobio gobio; assembly: GCF_949357685.1. Classification (NCBI taxonomy): domain Eukaryota; kingdom Metazoa; phylum Chordata; class Actinopteri; order Cypriniformes; family Gobionidae; genus Gobio; species Gobio gobio. The sequence continues at coordinate 18,017,990 of NC_137104.1, read as the reverse complement.
TTGATAAAAAACAGCAATACTGTGAAATATTATTAAAATAATGGTTTTCTATTTGAAAATAATTTAAAATATAATTTATTCCTGTGATCACAGCTGGATTTTCAGCATTACTCCACTCTTCAGTGTCACATGATCTTTCAGAAATCATTCTAATATGATGATTTAATGTCAATGCTGGAAACTGTGATACTCTTTTCAAGATTGTTGGATTAATACAAAGTAAAAAAGAACATAATGTAATAATATTTCACAATAGTAGGCTACTGTTTTTTCTGTACTTTTTATTAAATAAATGCAGGCTTGATGAGCATATATATATATATATATATATATATATATATATATATATATATATATATATATATATATATATATATATATATATATATATATATAGGCTATATATATATATATATTGCCCCTTTTTTACATTTGAGCCCCTGCCCCTGAAGAACTCTCTGCACGGCCCTGAATGCTTGGCATTCAAGGGTTTTTCGGTGAACTCAATTTGTGACGTGCCTTTTTTTTTGTTGCGCTCATCTCCAGGTCGACTGTGATCCGCTGAACTAAAGGTCGTCGTACGAATGCCACGCTTTTTTTAGCAGTTAGATTGGGATGGAAATAATCACATAACATTTAACTTATCTCCTATTTTTGGCCCCAAACTTGGCGCCATAATCTGTTCCTGTATGTCCTTATGCATCTGAATATGTGTGTGTGTGTGTGTAAATGTGTGAATGCATTATTAACCAGTCTGTGGATTTAAGGAAGTGGGAATGGAAGCTGCCTTTTGAAAGGGGAGCCTCAATTTCCTTGTTCTCTGATGTCGTGTTCCCTTTTAACCCTTACCTAAGCACTTCTCCCCCTCCTGAGTAATTTCTTCTTTTATGACACCTCTAACAGCTACATGCCTAACATCTCCTTTTTTATGGAGGGAATAAAACTCCTGTCCTTCAAGTGTAAGAACCTGGAAGACTTAGAGCGGTTGTTGTCCAGTCTATAACATGAAATGTAGGCTGTTCTTCCTCTAAGGGTCAATACCACAAGTTCATTTTCTTCCAAATCTATTGATTAATTGACTTAAATACACCTCTTCTATGATGGACATGTTCAATTTCTACATTAAAATTCATTTTGATATGTATTTGATGGGCTTAAAGTGAAAAATGTCTCAGTGGTGCAAATGACCTGAGATCAAAAAAAAGTCACATTAAAAGACATTTTTAAATAATAATAATAGCAGATTATGATTAGGCATCTTTATTTATTAAAAAGCAGTCAAACCATTTTATTAAAAAAATATTTCATATTATTAATAAATGATCATATAAATATTATTTATTATAATTGGTTTAAACAACATGCAGGAAGCCATATTGTTTTCATTAGACAACAAAAAAAATATATATTCCATCAACCACCCCCCTGTAGACTCTCATAACTTGGTATTCATGAAAATTTTAAATGTTATATAAAATATATTTAAAAATGATTTGAATGTGTACATGCATTAAGGTGTAGGGAAATATGTAAAAATGTTACACCACATTTTTAGAATTTATTAAATGAAAACATGGTTGAAAATGGTATGAATGCTTTAAACACAAACACACATTGGAACTTGGCCATGTGTTTTAAACTACATTTTGTCATCTTGACATTTCTTACTTCTCATTGACCCTATAGCAGAATCCACAAAATACAAAGTAGTAATATCAAAATGTTGAATACCCAAGCAAAACATTTGGACAACAGCCGCTCTTCCTGATCTAGTCTTTTTGAATTTGTGACGGTGAAACAATGATCACCTCTGTTACACTGCACTGGTTTACATTTCCTTAGTTCTGAAATGAGGTTACTGTGCCACTAATGGCATTCATAAAAATTCAATAATATCTCAAATGCAAGGCACAAAAGCATAGACATCGGCTTTGAGCTCAAGATCAGATCGGTTTTACTGAATTGCTAATACATCTGATGAACCAAAAGGTCTAGTAAAAGTGTAAAAGGGAAAGCAAACATTACAGTACTACTGCAGCACTGATGTTAGTCTTCACACACTCTGTTCTTTGAAGATCACAGGCTTGATGAGCAAGCAGACCCGGAGGTGACATGACTGGGAGGAGCCACTGGCAATTACACTGAAGTGTAGTGTGTGTATGTGTGTTTGTTTGCAGTGAAGTGTGTTTGCTCAGCTGATAGCACAAACATTTATGTGTGTATTCATTCAAACAGAGTCAGAAAGACAGGGGAAATGCATTAAGGACCTCTGATAGGGGTAAATGCTTCCATATACATTACAGCCCCTCCGTTTGGATGCGGTATAAGGGAGTGCACTTTTAAATTAGACCTTGCTTCATGTAGATCACATATCGTACAGAGGCTTGGGGAGACTAAGAAATCTGATCTAGCAGACTTAATGACGGCACTACCCAAAATGCCCCTTGCTGCAGTTTTTACACTGCGTACACTCTTAAAAATAAGGTTCTTTATTGGCATCTATGGTTCCATGAAGAACCTTTAAAAAATCTTTAAGGGAAAAAAAATTATATTTCAAGGATTGTTCACTGAAAGGTTCTTTGGGGGAACAAAAAATGGTTCTTCTATGGCATTGTAGTGAAAACCCTCTTTTTGGAAGCTTTGTTTTTAAGAGTGTATGTAGTTAAAAAATTAAATAAAGCTAAGTAGAGAGGTCCCCCACCTAAATTGACGTCCACCAGGGGGCAATATTCTGTAGGACATTTGTTTGCCTTTGCTTTCCTGCCTCCTATCACCGGCTTATTAATCAAATGTCTGTGACGCTCACTGTGTTGGAAGCTGACCCGACTCTTTAAACCCATCCCAGCCTCGCCAGCAACCCCACATGGAGCCGCTTCATTGGCCGTGGCCTTTCGTTGACACTTCCCACTTGAGTTGTTAATTTCAAGCCCAACAAATCCTAACACACACCGACGCAACCTAAATCCTTCTCATGTACTTCCGACTCACAATAACACCATCATCATTACCAGATTAATCCATGTGGATTTATGGTTCCTATCTTTCAAAGCCCGTTGGAAAGAGCTTTCCCCTCAGGGTGCCAAAGGAAGATGTTAATTCATTGCTAGCTCCATATTAACTCACACCATGAAGCTTTATTTCAATTAATTGTCCAGTTTTTACAGATGTAACTCTGACTTGACTGGTTGAACACAATCCAGTTTATCCAAAACATAACTTTTACCCATCAGGACAGGAAGAAATTATATCAGTATGACAGTGTGACAAAGGTGATATATCGAACTCAGGTAGGCCGAGCGAGGAATTGAGAAAGGTGTATCGTTTGGGCAGATGACTATCACATTCTGACTGACTCCATCTGACTTCTGCCCACAGATGCTCAGCCCACAGAGGCCGAGACAGCCGTGTGGAACCAGGTTAGTGCCGTGCTGGAAGAGGCCCATGGGATACTGGCGGAGTTACAGTCTTACAATGGAGCAGGACAAGAAATAAGAGAGGTAGGGTTATGACTCTAATTTCTTACATTTTCTGAAGAAAATTAGTGGTGTTTACCTGTGCAAAACTAGGGTGTTCTAAGTGCTTGCTTACTCATCCAAGTAAAAAAAAAAAAAAGCCCATCTATTTCTGGAATCAAAGTATGATTTTTTTTTATCATCCTTCAGGCTGATAATGTAAGCATACATCTCAACAATCTGCATGATTTGAATTATCATGCATGTACGGTACAATTGATGTGGCCAGAGTTTGAATTGGTTTAAACTGGAAAATATTTTGCAAATCACTAATGAAAAATGAGATAAATGTATCTATTTTATTTATGTATTAATACTACCGTTGGAAAGTTTGGCGTCAGTAACATTTTTTATGTTTCTGAAAGAAGTCTCTTATGCTAATCAATGCTATATTTCTTATCAAAAATATATATTTTTAAATATTATAATTTAAAATAACGGTTATAATAACTTTTATTTTAATATATTTTAAAACGTAATTTACTCCTATGATGGCAAAACTGAATTTTCAGAAGCCATTACTCCGGTTATTAGTGTAACATGACCCTTCAGAAACTATAATTTGCTGCTCAAGAAACATTTATTATTATCAATGTTGAAAACAAAATAATATAATATATAATATAATATTAAGAGTTTGTGACAAATGTTTTTAATATCACTTTTGATTAGAAAAAAATGCATCTTCGCTGAATAAAGTATACATTTCTTTCAAAAAATGTTGAATCCCCAATTTTTGGTATCTTATCGATAATAAGGTTTCATTAGTTAACATCAGTTGCCTACTTTAGTTATGAACTAAGAATGAACAATATTTCTACAGCATTTATTAGGCGTAGCTAATGTTAATGTCAGCATTTACTAATACATTATTAATAAACTATGAACTAACATAAACTAACAATGAATGACTATTTTTTATTAACTAACATGAACAAAGATGAATAAATACTGTAACAAATGTATTGTTCATTGTTAGTTAAGATAGTTAATACATTAACTAATGTTAAAAATTGAGATCTTATTGAAAAGTTTTACCGCTTTTGTGTTTTGTCATTTCAACTAGTTATTAGTGGTGTTGCTTTATTTAGAAGAAAAAAATGCTAATAATTATTCATCCCAAGCCGATTACAAAGCACATAGCCATCATAAAGCATTAGTTTAAAGGGTTAGTTCACCCAAAAATGAACATTTGGTTATCACTTATCGCCCTCAAGTTGTTCCAAACCTGTAAGAGTTTCTTTCTTCTGTTGAACACAAGAATATATTTTAAAGAATGTTAATAACCAGACAGCTGACATGCAATAGCCATTGACTTCAATAGTATTTTTTTTATTTTTATAAATGGCTACCGTCAACTGTATGATTACCAACATTCTTTAAAATACCTTCTTTTGTGTTCAACAGAAGAAAGAAAGTCATACAGGTTTGGAACAACTTGAGGGTGAGTGATTACCAAATGTTCATATATGGGTGAACTATCCCTTTTAAAGGAACACTCAATTTTTTCAGAACATTTTTCAAAATGTTCCTACTCCCCTAGAGTTAAACAGTTGAGTTTTACCGTTTTCAAATCCCTTGAGTCGATCTCCGGGTCTGGCGGTAGCACTTTTAGCATAGCTTAGCATAGATCATTGAATCTGATTAGACCGTTAGCATCTCGCTCAAAAAAATGACCAAAGAGTTTCGATATTTTTCCTGTTTAAAACTTGACTCTTCTGTAGTTACATCGTGTACTAAGACCAAAGGAAAATGAAAAGTTGTGATTTTCTAGGCCGACTTTACTCTCATTTCTGTGTAATAATCTGCGCAATGATATTACGCAGCACCGTGACAACCTGCTTGCACAGGGAGCGTGCTGGGGACTATTTTCAGGCGCTGCGTAATATATCATTGCGTCTGCTGCACCCATGGTACGGCAGCAAGGTTCCTTGATTATTAGGCAGTAATGCGTATTCCTAGCCATATCAGCCTAGAAAATCGCAACTTTTCATTAGTGCACGATGTAACTACAGAAGTGTCGTTTTAAATAGGAAAAATATTGAAACTCTTTTGTAATTTTTTGAGCGAGATGCTAACGGTCTAATCAGATTCAATGATCTATGCTAAGCTATGCTAAAAGTGCTACTGCCAGACCCAGAGATCGGCTGAATGGATTTGAAAACGGAAAAACTCAACTGTTTAACTCTAGGGAAATATTTTCCACCGATGAGTGTTGCTTTAAGCATGCTGGTGGTTTGAATCATTCTGGTTCATAAACATCAGATGAGCATGAGTTATTCAGCTGTGAATGTTTCACATTGATGAGCAAACCCTACAGTCCACAATGTACATTCATTAAAAGTGTACAAATGACCTTGTTAGTTTAGTCAGTGTAAATGAATGTTTTGTAAATGAAGTGTTCTTGCTCATCCTTCTCTCCAGGCGATTCAGAACCCCAATGACCTCCAGTTGCAAGAGAAAGCCTGGAATGCAGTCTGCCCTCTTGTGGCCAAGCTCAAGAGATTCTATGAATTTTCTCTCAGGCTAGGTAAGTGGGTGGCCATTTTTTTTCCAGTTGTCTTTTTTTATAGTCATGTAATGTGCCTTCCGTGCACGAGTCATCCAACGCACTGACCGTGCGTACAAAGAGTGGTGCAAGCATCCGTTTCTGTCCTCCTCTGCAGCTGACCTCGTAAAGAGTTGGCATGGCAACCGTGGCAGCAGAGCGTATAGGAGGCTGCGTTTCTACCTCCCATGCGCGCTGACAATTCAGTAAACTCTGGTTTGCAATAGTCGATCAGCTGCCTCTTTTTTCACAGCAGTGCTGACTAGTGAGAAACGCAGATCTCTGGCCAGACAGATAACATGCAGATAAGCTTTCCCTGTCGCGCTATGGCATCGCAGTGACTCATGAGAAAAAGAGGCTCCACCCTCTTCAACACATCCTGCGATCCGCAATATCTGGTCCCCGGCTAATAGCGTCAGGTTTCTCGGTAGGCCTCCAGATAAAACATATCAGCTCCTTATTTATAGTAGGGCTGTTGCATATTTAATGAGAGGAAAGGATAGCTCCTCAGGAGACATGCTTAGGCATACTAATGACATTCAGAGATGGCTTAGCTCTGATGTTGTAGCTGTACGTCTTTTAGTCACCAAACAGGAAACAAACACTAAGAGCTTTACACTGGTAAGCAGTACAGCACAGACCTACAGCATAGATGCACTCTCATTAGATAACATCAATGCAGTGATAATACTGATGATACTGCATTAACACTGCTTACGACATGTCTCTCTGGAATACTTGATTCTGATAAATCGATAATGCGCCACAGAGTGGTCAAATTACTTCCATTCAAAAGTTTAGGGTCAGTAAGATTTTTTAAATGTTTTTAAAAGAAGTCAATTATGCTCAACAAGGCTGCATTTACTTGATCAAAAATATAGGAATCATTCTAATATGCTGATTTGCATATTGCGGTTCAAACTAATAATTAGACAAATGATTTAAACTAGTGCTGTCAGATTGATTAATCCCGATTAATTGGATCTAGCATAAAAGTTTGTAAATAACCGATCAGGCATAATATTATGACAGGTGAAGTGAATAACACTGATTATCTCTTCATCAAGGCACCTGTTAGTGGGTGGGATATATTAGGCAGTAAGTGAACATTTTGTCCTCAAAGTTGATGTGTTAGAAGCAGGAAAAATGGAGGATTTGGATGTGATGGCTAGACGATGGATCAGAGCCTCTCAAAAACTGCAGGTCTTGTGGGGTGTTCCCTGTCTGCAGTGGTCAGTATCTATCAAAAGTGGTCCAAGGAAGGAACAGTGGTGAACCGGTAACACGGTCATGGGCGGCCACAGCTCATTGATGCACGTAGGGAGCAAAGGCTGGCCTGTGTGGAGCTACTGTAGCTCAAATTGCTCAAGAAGTTAATGCTGGTTCTGATAGAAAGGTTTCAGAATACACAGTGCATCGCAGTTTGTTGTGTATGGGGCAGCATAACCGCAGACCAGTCAGGAAGCCCATGCTGACCCCTGTCCACCGCCAAAAGTGCCAACAGTGGGCACGTGAGCATCAGAACTAGACTACGGAGCAATGGAAGAAGGTGGCCTGGTCTGATGAATCACGTTTTCTTTTACATCACGTGGATGGCCGGGTGCGTGTGCGTGGCTTACCTGGGGAACAATGGCACCAGGATGCACTTTGGGAAGAAGGCAAGCCAGCGGAGGCAGTGTGATGCTTTGGGCAATGTTCTGCTGGGAAACCTTGGGTCCTGCCATCCATGTGGATGTTGCTTTGACAAGTACCAACTACCTAAGCATTGTTGCAGACCATGTACACCCTTTCATGGAAGCAGTATTGCCTCTTTCGGCAGGATAATGCCCCCTGCCACAAAGCAAAAAATGGTTCAGGAACGGTTTGAGGAGCACAACAACGAGTTTGAGGTGTTGACTTGGCCTCCAAATTCCCCAGATCTCAATCCAATCAAGCATCTGTGGGATGTGCTGAACAAACAAGTCAGATCCATGGAGGCCCCACCTAGCAACTTACAGGACTTAAATGATCTGCTGATAACAACTTGGTGCCAGATACCACAGCACACCTTCAGAGGTCAAGTGGAGTCATGCCTCGACGGGTCAGAGTTGTTTTGGCAGCAAAAGGACCAACACAATAATAGGAAGGTGGTCATAATGTTATGCCTGACCAGTGTACATGTGCGTGTATATATTGACTTGACAGCACTAATTTAAACTTACATTCATATTTAACATCCATGTATAAGCCACTATGTAGTACATGGAATAATGTACAGTCAGTCATTTTATTACTTATTAATACATTAGAGTTTGGTTGAAATGAACTGGAGTTTTAAAAGCAAGCAGCATTTATGATCATGGTCATACTGCAGTTGGAGTCATTAATGCTAGCATCAGCTGAGACTTCCAACGTTCTTCAGTATCTAGGCAACACTGATGGGATCACAGGTTCTTACGATAAATTGCAGCAATTACAAAAATACAAAAGAGAGGCAGTAGAGGTAAATACAATGATAACGGTTGTGCTGGTAACCATGGAGATGAAAAACATTGCAGTGCTGCACTATTAATACATTATGCTGGTATTCGATTAAAGGTCAGAGGTGACCTTGAGGGACCACAACAGTATTCAGTGTGAATGAATTTGAAAAAAACTAAGACATTGCTGTAAAAATCTGTAATCAATCTCTCTTTGCAGAGAACGCCCTGCGCAGTCTATTGGAGGCCCTAACTAGCCCACCCTACGCTCCAATGCAGCATCTGGAGAGAGAGCAGGCCCTTGCCAAACAGTTTGCAGAAATCCTGCACTTCACTCTCAGCTTTGATGAGCTTAAGGTGAGCGTTTCTCACGCATGACTCACTTTGATTTCATGTGCTAAAATATTTAGCCCTGCACTCCGTCAAGCCTCTTCACACTGATGTTCTCTGAGAGTAACGGCATGCAAAATGTCTAGATGACAACACTATTAGCTGGTCTGTCTCTAAAGCGCACCCTTGAGATTGGACATATAAGAAACAATTATATACAGAGTGATGCATTGTTTTCTGTCACCTCTTGAAGTTGGAAGTATCCACTTATTGAACCAAGGCTCAGTAACGTTAAATCTATGAATAGGCTGGAAAGCACATTCTAGGGCTTTTCACACTGAGCTTAAACCCACTCTGCTTTTAACCCTGCATAAAGGAGCGTTTCACAGAAGCAGGTTAGCACCGCTTTTTACCCGGGGTTATAAAACCCTGCTCTGGAGGTGCCAAACCTGCATTGCTGTGCCAAACATGTACAGTGTGAAACCATATGGTGTTAGAACATTAGGACTAGGAGTTTAGCCACTGACATCGAATCGCATGCCTTATACACCCATATCGAAAACACAAATTTTGAAGCTGTTGTGTTTATTTTAAAAACACATGCATCTAATAAGTAACAGGATAAGAACGTTTGGGGTGTGAGTGTGTGTAATGTATGTTGTAGAACAAAACATCCAAGTATCGTCAACTTAGGTTTATCACAGATCTTATTTTACTCAGTTGAAAAAAACCCATTATAAAAACCCATAGGAAAATCTTGAGAGAACCACTGGTGAATTAGTCTTCTGGGTTTTGACATCATCCCTGCACCTCTCTGGCTGTGTCCGAAATCACCCCCATACCCTTAATTAGGGCGCTATTTGAGGGGACAGCCTTTTGTAGTTGTACACTTATTCAATCCCATAATGCACCGCATTTGCGGTGTACAACCAAGCCTGCAGCACTCCTCTCAGAAACTGAAGCTTCCGCGCCTCGATCAGCTGAGATTGACGGCTTCTTTGAGTGAAGTTGTCACTAAGGCACTAACAGACTTTTTTCTGGATTTTTGGGAGGAGATTGGAGCTTTAGCTTTAATTTCTACATTTCTATAACTGTTTATTTCACACCAACATAATGAATTGCATATACACACTTTAGAATCTCGCCGGAAGTAGTACCACTGTCCTTTTATGAGTGCTGTGAATTCGGACATACTTCTTTTGTCACATACTGTTTTTGGCCTAGTATAAAATAAGAAGTAGTGTGTGATTTCGGATGCAGTCAAGCTAAACAGCTAGATAATACCCATAATGAATTCCCTTGTTGAATCATCCATCCATTTTCCAAACGGCTGGTCCAATGTGGGTACAGCATAATATACAGGTAGAAATTCCTTTTTAATTGATTATTGTTGGTTTACAATCGTATGGTTTATACATGATAGTTTCCAAGACAGAGATACATCTTTCCATTACTACTGGAGCTGCCATTTTTAAGTTTGAAATGATTATTAATCAGCAAGCACAAACTATGTAAAAGTTCCAGTGCACTCAATGTCCGAATTCATTCACTCCTTCAAGTAAACTATATTAGTGGATTAATGTAGTGAATAGTGAATGAGGGTATAGGGGGCGATTTCGAACAGCTTCGATTCTACAGCAGGTCGCATGCTGCGTTTGTTGAATCAATGACACCGCAAATAAGAACGTTAACCCAAGGGTTTAGGAATATAACGTCAGTTTATAGCTAAATACCCAGGATTAATGAATTAACCCCAAGTAAAGTATGAGCAGTGTGAAACCCAGAAGATAACCCAGGACTCCGTTTACCCGGGGTTTAGAATGACCCAGAGTTAACCATTTCAAGTGTGAAAAGCTCTTCTCTTTGCCTGAGAAATAATATGCACTAAAGATCTAAATCCTGTCTTTACTTCTAGATGACGAATCCAGCCATACAGAATGACTTCAGCTACTATAGGAGGACCATCAGCAGGAATCGTCTAAACAACCAGCAGGTAAGATCAACGATCTGCTGAAATCGACATTACTATAGAAATGTTCACTCTACCACAGATAATCAGCGACAAAAGAGGTCATTCGTTTTCAATGAAAACGACAAATCAAAATGAAATGTACAGCAGAACACGAACTAGTAACCAACAGTTAAACAACCCTAAAAGTAACCATTTGAGAATTTTATAAATGTCTGATCATTTGTATGTGAAGATTAGCTAACATGTTACTTAAAAAAAGAAGCCTTTATATGCAACCGAAACATCTGATGTTTGTCCATTTGCATTGCAGTTAGAAGCTGAGAATGAAGTAAATAATGAAATGGCCAATCGGATGTCGCTCTTCTACGCTGAAGCCACGCCAATGCTCAAAACCCTGAGCAATGCCACGACTAAGTTTGTGTCGGAGGTAAGTCATGATTTCACTGAATCTCCTGTAAATTCTTTGTAAATTCTGTAAAAGGAGAAAACAGAAATGTTGTCGCCCTCTAGTGGCTCTTACTGGTGTTGATTCCCATGCATGTTGCAGAACAAGACTTTGCCAATCGAGGACACCACAGATTGCCTGAGCACCATGGCATGCGTGTGCCGTGTCATGCTGGAGACTCCGTAAGTTCATCTGATTCAATGTCTTCTCAATAAAATAATGCAATTATTTGAGTATTTCTTCATGCAAGTTATACAGAATAGGTTCAATTTGGTTTAAAGTGATCAATTTTTCCTGTCTCAAGGGAGTACCGGTGCCGTTTCACTAACACAGACACCATGCTGTTCTGCATGCGTGTGATGGTGGGCGTCATCATCCTTTATGACCATGTTCATCCAGTGGGTGCCTTTGCCAAGACCTCCAAGATTGATGTAAGACCAACTTGTTATTTTCAGATAGTATTTGGGCACCATAAAAATATATGAATGTCATTGCATTATATATTAAAATATCAAACCAAGTGTCATTTATTTTATAGAAACAAAAAAGACACTTTCCAAACAAAACACTTTACAAAAAATATACACATTCTACAGTTAAAAAAGGTATATGGACACTTTCTGGATGTCAAATGTTAGTAGATCATATTCACAGTTAATGTGAACTATATCTGGAGGAGAATTGATGTCGATGGCGAGTTCGTTTATAGTCACTGCAAAAATTGTCCGGAAAAGCATAATTGGTTTTCAGATGCCATTTTGTTTGTGTCTAATGCAATGAAATTCATACATTTAAGTGTGGCTAAAGTGTCTACAGGCAGATTCAACTGCTGTATATTTTGAGAATATTATATAATTTAACTGCTCTCGTAAAGGTATACAGTAGTCCACATAAAATCAGTCCAAACCTGTATGACTATTTTATCTGCACTGCAGAACATAAACGATGATGTTAGACAGAATATTCACTCTTTTTCATAGAATGAAAGTGAATGGGAACTGCATAAAGCCGGTTCAAATTATGCAAAATTTTTTGAAGCATGGCCATAGCCATATTATAGCTTTGTGTGATACAGTAAAAATATCATTATGTACTGAAAATCTTATCCCTCTGCTACAGGTCTGAAATCTCATGTGCACCAATAACACATCTTTGCATGCCATATTTGAATATACATACTGTTCAAAAGTTTGGAATAATTAAGATTTTAATGTTTTTTTATGCTTAGTCTCTTATGCTTACCGACACCAAGACGGCATTTATTTGATCAAAAACACAAGTAAAAATTACTAAATATTACTACAATTCGAAATAACAGTTTTCTATTTTAATATATTTAAAAATGTAATGTAATTCCTATGATGGCAAAACTGAATTATATTAGAAAAAAATATTTTAAATTGTAACAGTAGCTTGGACACCATTACAGATTTGTGCAAAACTTTTGCGATATTTTCTAAATGTTGATCAAAAACTATTGTGAAAGGACGGCATTTCCATTGACCAATGTTATGCGACTAAAAATGCAATTTTTTCCTCTCGCAATAAGTAATTCCAAAAATTATGGCAACGGATGTTGGTAGGTTTACATATAATCGCAGACACCGCACTAGCCATTATTTTTAATCGAAGGAGACGTAGGCGTATAATCCAAGCATTAATGGCAAGGAAAGCCCCTTATACTCGGAAGCAGCCACGTTTGAGGTGTTTCTGGGTGTTTCTACCTCATATCTGCTCTGAGGTCTTGATGAATTGTGGCATTTCTTTTGTTTAGAATCCAGTATTCCCATCATTATTTTGTCTTTTATGAGTTCAATAAAGAATTCTGTCTCATCTTCTGTCCCAGTAAGTATGAAAAAACTGAAAAACCACCTCATGCGAGTGTAAAAACTTTGTGATATATGGCCGTTTTTTCCATTGGCCGTATTTTCAATTCACAATTTCAATTTGTACAATTTGAAGGGTAATGGAAATGCAGCTAGTGTTTCACAATATAACCTTTCTGTATGTTTGATCAAATAATGCAGCTTTTGTGAGCAAGACAGACTTCTTTGAAAAACATTTAAGGCACAATATGTAGGACTTTTGGTTTAAAATATCCAAAAACCACTAGAACAATGTTATATATTTTGTGGATTTGTGTACTTACATTATCCCAAATGTTTCCAAGAATGTTTAAATCCAGAGAAATAAGCCATTTTAACCAGGACACGGACCATGTCCGTGCGTCACCTATTATTTTGTAGAAACCATGGAAACATCAAAAGACGCTTTAATATATTATGCGTCTTATTTGGTCTTATTAGACAGGTGAGCAACTGTTGGGATACATTAATTGACAGAAAACGAGTCATTGTTATATAGCTCAACACAGTTAGGGCCTGTCCACACGAACACAGGTAACCGCAGCTCATTCTATGTGATTTGGCTGTTCGTCCCATAGACAGATGGGACAGATGGACAGAGCGACTCCATAGACTTCAACGGGGAGAATTCGGGTCGTCCACACGGAAACGCAGTATCCGGTTACTGAAACCGGACTTTTTTGAAAACTCCGTTTGCTGCGCTGTCGTGTAGATGGTGAAACCGGAGATTTTGGCTTATGAAGTCGAAGTGTGCGCAGTTCTCTCCTTTTTTTGACGTTAGATTGTGCGCGTTATCTTTTTTGTTTACATGAGTCGAGTCTATGCAATGGCAGACGTAGCTTTTAATAACTCTGCTAACAGCGCTTATCACATCATATGTATACAGATACATGCGCGGTTATCTCATTGTATTGCAGAACAGAGGTGCCAGAATGCAATAATACAAAATAGTAAGGCAAGTGTGTGAAGCTATTACAGTCCATTTGGGCCCTGCCCTTGTCACAGTTACCGGTCACTGAGTCCAAAGTAAAGGAACTTGTAGAAGGGTTTCACCGAGCCCATGGCATCCCTCAGTGCATCGGTGCCATGGATGGGACCCATGTGGAAATCAGGCAGCCAATTATAGCGTGGTTTTGCATTTTTATGTGGACAGAGATTTTTTTTTAGACCGTGCTTGTGTGGATGCGATTGTTTTTTAAAACGGAGGAGGAAAAACCTGTGTTATAAAAATACCCGTGTACGTGTGGACTTGTTTTAAGTAAAACACATTCTTTCGAAGGCTTGATTGTGTTTGTGGAGTGCACTGTAACGTGTTCATGCTTCGTTAAAAAAAAAATTGCATTATTTTTCATATATTTGACCTTTATTCTACACTGCTCTGTCCCTCCTTGTAAAAACGGTCTATTCTATGAAGCCGGTCCCTCGAAAATACGCAATGGGCTCAGATTGGTCAGCTGGCCCAGTGTGTTGTGATTCGCTAACCGCCTAGTGCACGTTTGTCGGAAACGTCATGCCCCTTACCTTTACCGGTAGACAGTGCTTTTGTCAGTATTAGAAACAATGGCGTCAATAAAACCATACCAATTTGAGCCCGAATCGGACCCAGACAATTTTAGTGAGGATGATCGAGCAGAACCTGTTCAGTCCTCAAGAGTAAAGATCTATATGCGGATCTATAGTGATCGCTACTGAATGGCACTGTTACTTTTGTATTTTTAGAACGATTATAGCCAAATATCTGTTGCAAGAACTATTAACCCAAAACGAACACTAAACATCGGCTTTACTAGTAGCCAAATCAAACACAGAACCATGTTTAGCATGCCTGCAGATAAACAAGCATGTAGATAAACAATACATAAAAGCTCTAATCACAGAATAATTTACACTAATTCCAAGTTCGCTGTTGAGATTTAAAAAAAAGTTTGTAACGTTAGGCGTTTGTCGGATAACGTTAAGTATGCATGAGAATTTAACAAACTGGTTTGCAGAGCCAAACAGCGTTGTCATTTGTTTACTTCCTTGCTGCAACGTACAATTTACAATACGAACTATTACAGGAAAACACATCGACGAAAAATAAATCATACTTACAGGTTGTGGCCCGTAAACAGCTTCTGTTTTTAAATCCATCTTTCAGGACAAGGCGTTGTGCGAATCCTGCATTGAACTCGCGAAGATTGTGGAAGCTTTCCTCCGTGAAATGTGCAGCGGGAGCCGCGCGCTGCGCATTCACACTGGCAGTGTTTGTCTCGTGCAACTGAACCGCGGCTCGTGTATTGCAAATACAGACGAATATTGTCCATTATGTCACATTTTCCGGTCTTCTCCTCCGACCCCTGTCTGTCTCGTGCTTTGATTTATGATGGGCAGCATATATCTGCTACAAATGCGACCTGTTCCTCTACCACGACAACTCTTCCCCACAGCAATACAAAATGGCCTCGCCTTGCAGATGTTGTTTATGCTCAAACAGCAACATTACACACTAGCTAAAGTTAGAAAAGTTAAATCCCCTTTAAGTCTTGTTTTCTTGATTTACTGTGAGTACCATGTTTTACCATGCCTAATATCGATCTAGCTTACTGTAGTGTGCAACAAGTGTCTCATAGTAGCCACAGGGCGAACGCATAGAGTAGCATTATAACATAACTTTCAACACACTCAAATGTGTCTAATATGATAAAAAACAGTGCTGCTTTACCCCACATACGGATGACCCGAAGAAGCAGAAATGGTCGTCTGCGGCATAATAAAAGCTCCACTGCTCTCGAGCTGTTTTTTTTTTTTTAATAAGTGACCATTAGCGGTGAAAATTACATTGTGCCTTTTAAAAAAAACATTTACTTCAAACTTTCGACTGGTAGTGTATGTGAATGCAGGCGACATTTGAGAACTGCAGCAGAGGGATTTTCAGTAAATTAAATTTTCCTCACACAAATGCTATAATGAGGTGGGCTACTTTTATGGTGCTTGTATGTCATTTTTGAAGCTTGACATCAGTCCTGGCTTTCAATTTGTGGAAATGAGCAAGCTGGATGATTGTGATTTCTCCACATATTGTGGTGCACCTAAATCTATTCGGATCACCACTATAGATGGCTTTATGGTTGTTCATGTATGTTTTTTGGGGTCTGTGGGTGGGCGTCCATGATCACAGTCAGGGGTGAGGGACAGAAAGGGGTGACCTTTCTTTTAAAGCTGTATTTTCGCATGCATGTGTGTGTTGTGCAGATGAAGGGCTGCATCAAGGTGTTGAAAGAGCAGCCTTCAAACAGCGTGGAGGGACTGTTGAATGCACTGAGGTGAGTTGGTGTAAAACATTTCACACAAGTGATTTTCTCAACTGTATGTGCAGCACATGTATGACCTGAAAACTTTCTCTCTTTCATCCAGGTATACAACAAGACATTTAAATGATGACAGCACCTCTAAACAAATCAGGGCTCTGCTTCAATGAGAGCGGGAGGAGAGGGAGGAACCACAGAGAAAGAGACTGTCAGAGAACAAACGATGGTGGCTGGCAAACCTCTGAAACCTGTTTGTTTACAAGAGCAACTCGATCTCAAATTAAATAGATATTCTAGAAAAGAGAAAGGAATATGAAAATAAATATATATATATAGAGAGAGAGATTGTTGATGGTTCATCGTGTGTCATTTTATAAAAGCAGGAAAAATAGAGATATATATGTATATTAAAATTCATTAATTAAACAAAACTACCCGGTGTGGATATAAAAGGTCTTTCAAAAACATATTACACATTTAAGAATCGAGCTAAAAAGCGATAGTTAAAACCACCAACAAAAATGGTTCATATTCCAAGTTACGTCTGAGAGTATTTTTGCACACTTGAAAAGGAATCCCACCTCACGGAAAAGACTTTAACATGGCTTGAAACTGTATAGTTCAGATCCTTTTTCATGCGTTTCGATTTGATTTGTAATGCCTTCGCCTCATTATCCTCGATATGCTTCATCCAACGCATTCTGGGAATTGTGGGTTTCCCGATAAAACTGCAGTCCTTGGCATTTCATCTTCGGCACAATGTCTGTTAAAGGATAAATGTAAAGATCACATATACTTGAGACACATCTCTGCTGATATCGCCAGAAATCGAACTATAATCATCCAGCTGTATATACTCGGAAAGCACAGGATAGTTTTGTAAAGAAATGAAGTGTTTTGTTAGACTTCTTCACTAGTGCTGTACAGCAATACTCTACCACCAAGGTGACAACTGCAAACACGTACGTTTGAAATGCCTTCATACCAATGTATGAGACGCCGGATAATGCTAACAGCTCGTCTGTGGAGTTTAAAGGCCAGTTGTACATATCATCAGACGAACAATCCTTTAAAAAGCTTGATTTTCTTTTTTGCTCTTGTAAAGTCGACGTTAAAACGGAGCGAGTAAGCCATGAAACTGCAATTCAGACGCGAACACACATTCTGCCCTGTGCCATAGCTGCTTCCTGTACCACTGCGTCTCATTCACAGGCCAGACGGAGCCACATATAACAAACACCATCAGTAGAAAGCTAACAAATCAACCAAATCACACCATCACAGCGACGTGGATTTGCTTTCCTCGGTTTTCAAAAGCAAATCATTGCCAAACGAGACTGCAACATTGCCTTTTAGATAAATAGAAGTGATGCGCTGTGTGACGTTCGAGTGATTCGTTTTATCATGAACACAATCTCCTGAGATGGAAAACTCAAAAAACAACAGGCTTGAAGGTGCAAAACACTTGACTTGGTGTAAATAAGAGGATTTTCTTGTTGAGGCCTAAACAAATGTTCAATAGAGATTCTTTGTTAGAATTACAGAATTAAAAAAAAAAAAAAAGATGTGGGTTGAAAAACAAAAGAATGAATCGAAAAGATTACCGCGACAAACGCAGTGCTGTACTTTGAGTGTCTCTCGCCATTAGTCGAACTTGATTTGATCTTCTAATATGTTTTCTATATGGAGTTCTGTTGAAAAACAAAAGCTCCGTATGAATATATAGATGGCATGCTGTAAAAGTTCAGACAAGACTGTAAATATGGTGTTTTTATTCATTTTTAATTGTTCGGTGAATCTGAATTGAGTATGTGTTGTCTCTAAGAAAACCATGCGTTTTGGCTTGGACCATCGGACTTGCCGTAGACATGTTCCAGATCTTCAACTTCATATCAGCGGGGAAATTCAGGGAGGAGGGTGGGGGGGACGGGCTGTCCATTTGCTTGTTATTTTGTACATTTTGTGCAAGAAATAAACTTGTCATTTACTACATTCAACATGGCGTTTTGTCATTGACCTTTTTTTCCTCATACAAGGTTATTCCATCTTCATTATCACAGGGCACAGAAATGTATTTCTAAGGTTGAATGATATCAGATATACAATGATGCTTTGAATCACACCGACTCAAGAAAATAAGTGCTCTGAGTTGCTGTCCAAGGTGCCGTTTTCTGAACACACCCAATTAAATGCCAATCACTGCTAGGACTATTTATCACCAGTTCAGAGAATTAATATGTGAACGAATAAAATCGTGTCATGTATTCGCAACAAAACACACAGGTTTATCAGAAACTTAAACTGTCTGCAGTACAATGGTCAGACATGCATGTAAGAGTGTATGTATATGTAAACATACACTGATCAGGCATAACATTATGACCCCCTTTTGCTGCCAAAACTTGACCCATCGAGGCATGGACTCCACTAGACTCCTGAAGGTGTGCTGTGGTATCTGGCACCAAGATGTTAGCAGCAGATCGTTTAAGTCCTGTAAGTTGCGAGGTGGGGCCTCCATGGATCGCACTTGGACTTATTGTCCAGCACATCCCACAGATGTTTGATTGGATTGAGATGTGGGGAATTCGGAGGCCAAGTCAACATCTCAAACCATTCCTGAACAATTTTTGCATTGTGGCAGGGCGCATTATCTTGCTGAACACGCCACAGCCACCAGGGAATACCGTTTCCATGAAAGGGTGTACATGAAAGGTCTGCAACAATGCTTAGGTAGTTGGTACGTGTCAAAGTAACTTGCACATGGACGGCAGGACCCCATAAGCCATGCACACACACCTGGCCTTCCACGTGATGTAAAAGAAAATGTGATTCATCAGAGCAGGCCGCCTTCTTCCATTGTTCCGTGCTCCAGTTCTGATGCACACGTGCCCACTGTTGGCACTTTTGGCGGTGGACAGGGGTCAGCATGGGCACCCTGACTGGTCTGCGGCTATGCAGCCCCATACACAACAAACTGCGATGCACTGTGTATTCTGACACCTTTCTATCAGAACCAGCATTAACTTTTTGAGCAATTTGAGCTACAGCTCATCCGTTTGATCAGACCACACGGGCCAGCCTTCGCTCCCCACTTGCATCAATGAGCCTTGGCCGTCCACGACCCTGTCGCCGGTTCACCACTGTTCCTTCCTTGGACTACTTTTGATAGATACTGACCATGGCAGACCGGGAACACCCCACTAGTGCTGCAGTTTTGGAGATGCTCTGACCCAATCGTCTAGCCATTAACAGGTGCCGTGATGAAGAGGTAATCAGTGTTTTTTATTCTAAACTCAATGTTATGCCTGATCGTTGAGTGAGTGAGTGAGTGAGTGAGTGTGTGTGTATGTGAGTGTGCATGCATTATATATATATATATATATATATATATATATATATATATATATATATATATATATATATATATATATATATATATATATATATATATATATATATATATATATATATATATATATATATATATATTAGGGGTGTAACGGTACACAAAACTGACGGTTCGGTACGTACCTCGGTTTTGAAGTCACGGTTCGGTACGAGTTCGGTACAGCAGATTTACAAAATTGCTTTTTATTTATTTTTTATATTTAACAGTGGTTTACTGGAGAAAAAGTGTCCTTGAATGAATTAAATTATATCTAAAAGTTTATCTAAGATATTTCTGTAAATTATATAGGGAGCCCTTACTTGTACATTAATATTAAAGGTTCACAACAGAGCCCAAACTATTAGCCTAAATTCAGTTGCTATTTATTTTTAGGTATAATAATCAACACTCAAATAACACATTGGGCCCTATTTTAACGATCTGAAACGCTAGTGTCAAAGCGTGAAGCGCAAGTAACTTTGTGGGCGGGTCTCGGCGCTGTTGCTATTTTCCCGGCGGGATAAATGGCTCTTGCGCCCGGCGCAAATCTAAAATGGGTTGGTCTGAAGTAGCTTCATTATTCATAGGTGTGGTTTGGGCGTAACGTGAATAAACCAATCCGAGCGTCATCCAACATTCCCTTTAAAAGCAGGTGCGCAAGTTCCATTATGGATTGCTATTATTATGGCGTATTTACCAGGCGCACGCCAGGAGCGGTTCACAGCCGAGGAGATGTGCTTGTAAGAGCAGTGAAAGGCAGAGAAGTGAAGTTGTAATGTTGTACATTATGGTAAAGGTGATTTCACAGTCTTTTTTTTTTCAGTCTTTCAGTTTTTTCAGTTTTTCAGTCGATTTTTTTTCCTGGTTCTTGACGGACAAACCAATTTGTCAGATGTCCTTATATACATATATGTCTTGCCACTATTGGGCAAACAGGTCTTATCCTTAATTATTACAATTAGCCTGAATCATTTGTAAGCTAGATTTATGCCTATTTTTTCACATCTTCGTGGCACACCACAATGATTTCCGTCATCTCATGTGTTAATATTTTTTTAGTGTAACAATTTATGATTTGCAAAAATAACTGTTGCATCTGTGTAGATTACATGAGCAAAGTGTATGCGCGTTGTGCACGCTATACATTATGGTCAAGCATGCGCCCTTAAAATAGCATAATGAACAACGCGCAACGCGCCACTGACTTTAGACTAGGTTTTTTTCTGGTCAGTGGCGCAATTGTTTAATGGAACAGCAAAATAGCACCAGGGATTGTTTGCGCCGGAACACGCCTCCTTTTTTGCGCTGAACCGCCCAGGTAGCGCAAGTGCATTCACTAGTTTAGCGACGTGCTTCTGAGGAGGGAAAAGCGCGCTTTGCGCGGGTGCAAAATAGGAATGACACATGCGTCGGTGTACAAAGTCAATTGCGCTGGGTGCAAGATAGGGCCCATTGTGTGCAAATATGTAAACTTCACATAAGGCAGTTTTTGCATTAACTTCTAAATCTAATTATAAAATAGTTTTTTCTCCAAATCGTTGTTGAAATATAATAATTTATATACAGTGTCTGTCATTTTCATGACAGGTTTATTTAACATGCATGAAATAATCAAGACATCACTAACAGGTTAAGTAGACTATAATGAATATAACGGCTAATATAGAGCATATATTTAGCGAAAGAGTTGATTTCTCTAGTGAATAAAATTCTGTGGACACTGAATGACTGCCTGAGGTAAATGTGATGCTAACGTTACATGACATTGTTTAGTTCACAAGCAGTTATATTGACATCTTTCCGCAGTTGAAATACTGATTTAGCGATTACACCACATATATACATGACAGTAAATTGTAATGTATCCTCAGCATACCTTCAGATCGTCATTCATGTTTATTCTTGAATCTTTAGTAAAAGATGATCGATCGCCTTCACAGATGATCGCGTTCACGCGCGTGCGCGTCGCGCGGCCGCTTGAACTGTGATCAGTGACACGCCACATAGAGCGTCAAAACGGCATTTATCGTTTGAATTTCGTGATAAAATGGACTGAATACTTAATATGTTCGTGTGGGAACTCGGATTGAAGTGTGTTCCGCGCTTACAACAAGCCGACAGTGAACTGTTAAAGATTACATTCATAACCGTTCGACGCGTGCACCGTTCACAAATGATCGCGGTCACGCGCGCGCGCCGCGCGGCCACTTGAACTGTGTTTAGTGATCACTGATCAGTCACGCACATTAAAGAGCATCAAAACGTCATTTATAGTTTGAATTTCATGATAATATGGACTGAATACTTAATATGTTCGTGTGGGAACTCGGATTGAAGTGTGTTCCGCGCTTACAACAAGCCGCCTGTTAACTGTTAAACATTACTCATAACCGTTCGGTACACGCGTGCACCGTACCGGAAGCCCTGTACCGAAACGCAGGGCCGGCTCTGTAAATCTGGGGGCCCTAAGCAGGATAATTTTGGGGCCCTGCCTTGCAGTGAATAATGGAGTATTGCACCGCAAACCAGCAACTGTATACAATCTAACACTTACACATTTCATCTGTATATCTTTTAACATGATTGCCTAATTATTTTACTGCTTATTAAAGTACACTCACAGAAACAGTAAAAGTAAAGATTACAGATTTGCAAATTTCTTTCATACATAAGGTCAATTTGTTGTAAACAAATAAATATTAATAATTTAGCATTAACAATATATAGCTAACTTACAACATTAGCCATAGTGGTATGCGGCTCGCTATGCTCTACTGAAGCAGCAGTAGAGTCACCTCCTCCAGCTGTTGAGATTACAATATAATTAATAATAAATACAGTATGCAGAGTAGATAAAACACATTAATTTTAAATTAATATTA